>NW_026592732.1:10579007-10629615 GCF_907164565.1 Psammomys obesus
TGTGTGTGTGTGTGTGTGTGTGTGTGTGTGTGTGTGTGTGTGTGTGTTTTACAGCCTGAAGAGAAATGGCACATGGCAACTTGCTGAGCTAAAGAGGTCAGAGAACAGATGCAAAGGAGTTAGCTAGGGAGCTGGTCCTGGCTGGCCGCCAGAGCCACTATTATTTTTTTTTCTGGTTGATAATCACAGTGCTTGAAGATGATGAATACCTTTAGAGTTGGGGAGGGGGGTCTGGCTTCTTGGACAGCTTTTTAACAGCAACACAGATCAAATGGGACTGTAGGGGCGAACCGATCCATCCCAGCGCACAAGCAACACAAGAATCCTGTGCTGCTGGCCTTATTTCAGCAAGTCTGAAAATCCAAAGATGCTCTGAACATGGCCCTCCCACCGTCCTGCTCCATAACTCAAATGAAGTACCAGAAGTCAAGCAATTGTACTGAGTGTGTTTCAGCTTTCCTGTTTGCTTCTGTGACTTCAGACTCTCCCCAGCTCTCACTCTTCTACTCTGAAAATGTCAGGCAACTTGAGTTTTGATGTACACAAATATATTTTCCAGCTGCTTTTTATTTTTTTGCCTCTTATTGAGTTAAAGGTACTAGAAACAGTCCTTAAAGGGAGAATTTTATTATTTTTCAATGTAAGCTGACTCAGATGTGGTCTGCAATGAAGTTTTTACTGTGGTGTTATCTGAGAAAAAAAAGTTCTGCTAAGGAGTGAGGACAAGGAAACAACCCAATGCTGTTCAACCTACAGCAAAGGCACCTACCCCTATACAAGCATTTGTATGCTACTTACAGACCCTGCTCCCTTCTTAAAAGCTAATTCTCGAAGAACTTAATAATAACACGTTTAGGCCGTTTTCACTACTCCATTCATAAGAGATTCAACAAAGTACTCTCCTTTGCAAATTATCTCTCAAAGTTAGGTTGAAAGCATAACATTGCTGCAGGTTAGAATGTTCTGAAATCAATCAAACTGCTAAATACATGAAAAAGAAGAGCGTGGAAGGCTCGAGAGATGGCTCAGCGGTTAAGAGCACTGGCTGCTCTTGCAGATGACTGGGTTTGGTTCCCAGAGCACAGACAACATCTCACAACTGGCTGTTGCTCCAGTTCTATGGGATCTGTCACACCCTCTTCTGACTTTGGTGAACACACAACACATGCATGGTACATAGACATACATGCAGACAAAACATTCATACACATAAATGAAGTAAATAAACCTTTAAAAAACAAACCTGTGAAAGCCTCTGCCATGCAGACTGTGAAAGCAGATGCTGAGCCTGATGGCCAACTGATGGGCAGAGTGAATGGGATTTTATGTAAGAAGTGGGAAATAGTAAGAGCTGGAGAGGACAGGAACTCCACAAGGAGAGCAACAGAACAAGAAAATTTGAACACAGGGAACTTCCCAGAGACTCATACTCCAACCAAGGACTATTCATGGAGATAACCTAGAACCCTGACAATGCAGCCACTTCTGATGAGAACTGATAGACTAAGATCAGAAAGAAGGAGAGGAGGATCTCCCCAATCAGTGGACATGGGGAGGGGCATGCATGCAGAAAGGGGGGAGGGGGGGACCGGGAGGGGAGAAGGGAGGGACTTATGGGGGGATACAAAATGAATAAAGTGTAATTAATAAAAGTTAAATAAAAAAAAAAGGCCAAAAAAAAAAAAAAACTGTGTAGGAGGATGGGTAGAATGGAAGGAAGGTGGATCTCACATAGTTCGAAAGATCTGTGGCCTGCATTCCCTAGGGGAGTGGCTACCACTCAGAAGGCTCCTTGGACGTAAAAGGATTTCCATTTGCTCAAGATTTTTTTCTCCAACCAAGACAGGATTTCATCCATGGCCATGTGTGAAGTCCTAGAGCAAGCCACTTGCAGGACTGAATCAGAGTCCCATGAAAGCCTCTCTTCCATCTTTCTCACGGTTGGTTACCAGGGCTTGAAATAATCAGGGAGGGTGGAGGATGTGTACACTCAGCTCAGTCTTGACCAACCTGGCTCGGCTTTGACACTCTGATTGCCCTCCACCTCTAACGGTTAGTTCCACTCCTGCGCTAGCAGTTTAGCCAACATACACCCTCCTAAGGCAGAATTGCCAAGGAGGGTGCAGGACTATAGCCCCCTCTCAGCTCTCACAGAAATCCCCCAGCTCCCCTGTAGGTAAATTAATAACTGCTAAATATCTGGCTTCAGATCTGGTTTACTTGAGACTCCACACAGCCCACCTTCCAAAAGGCAAAATTAATGCTATTTAATGACATGATGCTCTGCCACATGGTTGGGAAATCTTCCATTCAAAAGGGAAATGATTGATGATTTTCTTACTCAAATTAAACATTTTCTACATCCTCTCTCTCCCTTTGAGTCAGAAGCATCCTTTACTGGGCCAACAGTCTTCTTATATTCTCCCTTAACTTTTTAATAAACCCAAATATTATTCATTTGTCCAACTCTGTTTTTGATATCTCCCTAAATTTTCCATAAAGCTTCTTTAAAATGCCTTTTTACTGTGTTTACAAAATCAGAACATTTAAAAAGTCACAGTCTTGCCACTCTCAGTTTATAAAATTCAAATTGAGTACAATGTAAGTTACATGTGAAATAGGACTCCACCCTTAAAAGGTTTCAAATGACTCCTGGTACATGATTCTTGATAAAAAGTGTTGTGCCCTTCCTTTTAGAGTGTTCCTGGGGTTACAAAAACGAATGCAAAGTCTTCAAGTCACATGATACATTCTCTTTCTTCCTCTTAGCATGTCTGTGCCTCCTCAATGTTTGCATATTAAAGAGCTAACCCCCACTAATAAGAGTTTGGAAACCTATCTTTAAAGAGGTAATTAAGGTACAGTAAAGTGGATCTTCACTCAATATGATGCACGTTGACTAGGAACTCTGGATATTGATATATGTATAGAAATAGTCATTATCCTCCCTTACAATGGAGTCTCCTAGGGCAAGAGCCATGGCCTTAAAAACACTGTTTTATACAATATGGAACAACTCAGAACAGGGGATAGCCTGATTTCAACAATCATTGAGGGAAACGCAAATTAAAACTACGTTGAGATTCTATCTTGAGAATGGCGGCATCAAGAAAACTGGCAATAAATGCTGGCGAGGATGTGGGGAAAAAGGGAACTCTAATTCACTGCTGGCAGAAATGCAAACTGGTGTAGTCATTATGAAAATCATTAGGAAGTTTCTCATTAAAAATCAAATTAGAGCATGACCTAGCTATACTACTCCTGGGTTTATACCCAAAGGACTCCATGTCCTACTGGAGAGATATTTGCACCCTGTGTTTAATGCTGCTTGAGCCACGGTAGCAAGAAAATGGTATCAGCCTATTTGTCCATCAACAGAGGAATGGATAATGAAAATGCAGTACATATGGACAATGGGACTATATTCAGCCATACAGAAAGTGAAATTATGGAAATTTGGGAAAACCTGATGGAACTAGAAAGGATTATGCTGAGGTGACTCAAACTCAGAGAGACAAGAACCACATTCTCTCTCATCTGCTAATCCTGACCTAACATGTACATGTGAATGGACGTAAATGAGAATAAATATGGGCAGTGTCCGAAAAGCTCGGAAGGTAAAGAGGTGATCAAAAGAGATGCTGAAGAAGGGGATCAGGGCAAATGAACACAGGACTTCAGAGCGAGAAAAGCGCTGTGGGGAGAGGCTTCAGCTTGGAGGACGGAGATGGGGAAACAAGTGGAAGAAGAATTAACTACAAGTTCTGCTTGAAACACAACAATGAAAAACTCTTCCTGCATATGTAAATGTTTAATTTTGTTTTTAAACGGAAGGGTCATCATATAAGGTGGGGCAAGAAGCACAGGTAAGTTTTAATGGGCTTACATTTGGCTGGCTGGACCCTTGACAATGGTATCTCCTTAGCTTCTGCTTAAAGACAATCACCCCAAAGTAGGAAAGGAGAGTAGACAGAGAAGTATGCCAGGGAGAGCGCAGCAGAGCAGAGGCTGTCCCCTCAGCTTCCAGGACTGCAGTGGGAAATCCACTTTATTTCTTTAATAACTCCCCGACCCTTCAGTCAATAAGGAACACCTGGCAGTCTTCAGCACTGATTTCCTCCAGGGTGACAACAGGCTTTTGCCTCTCTCCTTTCCTGCCCACTCTTCCTTCTTCTCCCATGTCCAGCAAGTGCCGATGGCCAAGTACAGTTTTGCTTTGTAGTCTGTTCACACCTTTCATCCCACAGTTTCAAAGCACACTACAAATGTTGCCTTGTCCTCAGACACCCCAGGAGGGGCAGGTAGGTGGCATATGCTATTATCATCTTGTTTTATAGACGTAAGCCAGGCTCAGAGCCATGAACGGTCTTGCTGGAGGCCTTGTGGGGAATAATTGTATGTCCAGGGGAGCTACCTCTAAGTCATCAACCATCCATCACAGATGAAATGCCACAAGGATCAGCCCTCTACACGATAACCCTTGCTTTCTTCTTTCTTCTTCCCTTGGAGTCTGAGGTCTCTCATAATCATATAACTAGGTCCTGCAATCTACTACGGTCACTCTTTTCAGGAACCAGGGTGATGGCTCAGGTGGTAACATGCTTGTCATGAAAGCAGGAGGATCTGAGTTCAGTCTCCCGAGACCCATGTGAAAAGTAGCTGGTTCTTATGGCCCATGCTCATAATCCCAGTGGCGAAGAGGTAGAGACAAGTGGATCCTAAAGATTTGTGAGCTAGCCAGGCCACCCTCCTTGGTATGTCCCAGGCCACTGAGAGGCTGTCTCACAAAAGCAAGAAAGAATGGCTCCTGAGATTGTCCTCTGAAGCGTGCTCTCTCAAACACAAACTATCCTCCACTACTCTTCTCTTAAAAGCAGCCAGAAGATAAATTAAATCAGCTTTCATGTACATACCTGCTTTGCATATATCATCATTTTCCTAGAAATATCAGTTTGCCTAGTGTAAACTGAAGTTGGATAGTCAGTAATAGTTTGCCCTCCCTACTGTCTCTACAGTATCACTACTTTGAGAAGAATGGCCCCTAACTGCCAGGTGGTCATTGTGTGTGTGTGTGTGTGTTGTGTCCACATACCTACTCAAACCATACCTAAATGAACGAGACACCCAAAGATTTGCCACTTTAGGAGGGCCTGGCTACATAGTGCCTTCTCTCTCTCTCCCCTCTCCATCTCCCTCTCTCTGTCTCTTTGTCTCTCTGTGTTTTCTTCTTACTCCTTCCCTTCCTTTCTCCCTTGTTTTGCTTTCTTGGTTAAACAGGGTATTGCGTTATACATGCAGACCTCAAATTCATTATATAGCCAAGGCTGACCTTGAACTACTGATCCTCCTTGCCTCTACCTCCCAAGTGCTAGGATTGCAGGCATGCATCACTATGCCTGGCTACAAAGTACTATTTAAATGGGAGATTTAATGGTCGAAAAATAATTAGTATACTTCAATTAGATGGACAGACAAAGACAAATAGGCCGGCTAGGGAGGAATGAACATTCAGCTAGGGAAAACTAAAGCGTGAACTTCTGCTGGGTGAAAGTGAGCTTCTAAATGAACTGTGAATATTCTATAGATTATAAGTGGCATCAAAATTCCACTCCTTGAGTCTTGTCATCCTAGAACATTCTTTATGTGTTCCTACATCTTTTACTGCCAGTCTTTATAGCATATCCCCTTTTTAACCTGAGATCAGAAGCACTCAGCCAGGGTTCAGTATCCATGTTGCAACTTGTATGTCTGCGGACACTGAACATTGAGTGAGCCACTGCTCCTCATGTTTTCAGGCTCTCAGCAGCACAACAGGGTTGGCCACTCTCTAAGCTGCACATAGACTTCATAAATGTGATTTCAGGCGGGGGATTATTCCAACCATTACATCAGCCACAAAATCCCACCAGTCCCCTTTTCATCTTTTCTGGAATTGAACCTAAAATCCTCAAAGCCACTGAGTTCTATGTGCTATCTAATTTTACTGTGAGACGTGGTTGGCCTTGAACTCTCTCTGCAGCACAGGCAGGCCTTCTTAGAGCCTGCAATTACCCTGCCTCTGCCTCTTGAGGAGCTGGGACTTCAGGCTCAGGCTACCAGGTCCAGTTGCAATGATCTCTTAACCTAGTTAGAGAGGGCTTTGGCACACAGGGGTTCTGGCCTCTATAAGTGGCACAGTCATGAACACACTGATCCTCATGGGCCCCTAAAATCCTGGGATGTGAGCTGGAGAGGGGAGCTCATGAGTGACACCAGTTATGCTGCTTTAAAGGGCATTAACAGATCTCACAGAGGAGAAAAGGAAATTCAAATAGACAGTGTGTAAAGTACACAACACACATAAAGCATTTTTCAGAAATGAGAGAGTTGACATGTCGATCAATCAACAGCAGCTAGTAACCACCATTATCATTGGCAGGTTAATGGCTGCTGATGGAGGGCCAGCCTGGCCCACAGCAATTCTACCAGCATCTAGTAGGGGAAACTCAGAGGCTAGAGAACAGTAGGGCAACTCAAAGAATGAAGGCAGCTAAGGAGAATGTCTTCAGGCAGTTAGCATCTCTGTTACTGCCTGCAGAAAATGGGATAAATTGTCACTTAGGTTGCCCATCCTAATCTCTACATTCCCAGCCAGGGTTTCCTCATCCCTGAGGCTGGTGACCCCTTAGCAGCAATTCCACAGCTTCCCATGCCATCCTTGTTCTGGCTGCTGTGTGCCCTGGGCCCAGACTCTGTACTTCTCAGGTGACTATAACAAGACACTCATCTAAGATGGAAAGCTTCCATGTGTGTGCAAATGGGACACACTAGGGAGAGGAATAACTTCTGACCTGGGGAGGAACATGCAACCTGAGCTTTTCACATACACAGGCCCAGGTGAAGATTTTCTCCCCCACACAGTTGCCCTCCTAAGAAAGATTGGGGCCACATCCCCAAAGAGCCACAAATGTCTGAGGGTTTTATGTAAAGGGGGAATTGTAGCTATTTAAAACCTACAGTGCCAGGCAGTAGCCCCATGGGGCATTCGCTCCAGGATAACTATTAATATGTCCTTTCACACTTGTAGATGACAAGGTCTTCTGGCAATACTCGATGTGGAACACCCCTGTACACTTGTACACTTGTCATCTCTAGGCTACCCAAGACCGTGGAAATGTGGAGCAAACAGTTGTCATGTTGTTTGGAGAGGAATGACAAGAGTCTCTCCATATTCACCACAGATGTAACTTTCAAATATGTTTGATTCACATTTGGCTGAGAAACCCAGAGATATGGAGGGCTGCCTGCATCAGGGGAAGGCAGAAGTGTTCAAATCCCACTTGAGTCAACATGGGCGGTCCAAGCCCTTTCCTCGGGAGTAAGGCAAAACTGGGTTCTGAGCAGTGTGGGTGTTAGAGCACTTGCAAAAGGAGCTTGTAATGAAGAACAAAATTCACATTAAGTGGAGGCCTTCAGAAAGTGTAAGAGCTCTGCAGGCTTAAGCTTCATTACCTTTGGGGAAAAGCTGCTTAGATGTTCTCTTTCTCTCTCCCTCACTCTCTCCATTCCTCCTCCCTCTCTTTCCCTTTGTTTCCTCCTTCTTTCCATTCCTCCTCTATTTTCCCTCTCTGTCCCTTGCTCTCATTTCTAGTTCCTCTAAACTGGGAGGTGCTCACATAAATCAGCTTTATTTTCTGGGACATTCCCAGTATCTGTCCCATTGAGACTCCCCAGGAGCACAGAGAAGCCCTGTTGGCACTGCAGAAGGACTGGAAGCAGAACACAGGTTCATGGAAAGTCCCATTGTTCCCTAGAGTCCTAGAGGACTGTGGGCTCTGAACTCTGTTTAGCTGTCAACTCATACCTCACAGTCGTAGGGAATTGTGCCCCTTTAAAGAACACATCAACATCCCAATCTACAGATCCTAAGAATGACAGGCTCTTTACAAGAATAATCATACAAAACCAGGTCACTGATCTATTATGTTAGTGTCTTTATAGGACAGGGAATCAGAAATCAATATACAAGGTAAAGAGTGACCACCACATGTGCCTGAAGCCACAGACTGATACGATGTTTCTACAAACCAAGAGATGCCAATGATTGACAGTAGGCTGCTAGCAGGTGGGAGTGGACCGCAAGGGATCCTACTCACAGCTTTTCGAAGCCCTCACACCCACCCTTTAGACTCCTTGTCTCTAAGAAAAGAACAACAACTCTATGCATATTAAGCCACCCATATTCTGGTACTTTGTCACAGTTGCCCTCATAAATGAATACAGCCACCCTGGGTACCACTTTTCTCCATATGACTAGCCAGAAAATAAAGATCAAAGTGACACCCTGGTCCCTAAGGCTGCAAGACTGCAGTGGAGGAGGTGGGACCGTGGAGGTGCTCTTCTCTGCGCTGGAGCCATTCTCTGCGCAGGACTATGGGCTCACGGGGTCTTTAAAAACAAACAAAAGTGTGATTGTACTACTATTGATTTTGTAGAACTCATAATTGAACATGAAAGTTTGAGAACTTTCTAGAGAAAATGTCAAGAATCTCTTGATTATGCTAGAATCTTCCAGCTGTTCTCCCACTCATGAAGCCTTCACTCCAGGTCAGGAGTGTGCCACTCAAGAAATGCCAAAATATGTTGAACATTTAGGATTATACTTATGCTGGGCGAGCAGACTGGGAACAGAATTCCACAGGAGAAAGCCAGGCTGCTAGGGAGCTATAGCCTGGTAAGAAAACATGGGGTGAAAAGATGCAAGAAGGGAAAAGGCTGTAACGAGATGTTCCAACCACATCCACGGGAGCTTAGGAGAGGGAGAGACTCCTTAGGGAACAATTCAGAGGAGCTGACGTTCGAGTTGGGCTGTAAAGAATGAGTAAGAGCTTTTGCCAGGGAGACAAAAAGAGGAAAAAACATGGCAAGTTTGTGGTGTTGAACAGATCAGGGTGACAGGGGGCCAGTGATCAGATTGGAGAGAACCCTTTAAGGCCAGGTTTGTGGGATAGAGTAAATGGAATGGGACATCAGCCTCTTCTCTCTCTCTCTCTCTCTCTCTTTCTCTCTCTCTTTCTCTGTTTTTTTTTCCTGGGCTTGTGTACCAACACAGGGCTCCTGGAAACCTGATCCAGGCATCATGCAGAACACGGGAAAGTCCCTGATGAGGCTGAACTGATTTCCTCCATTTGGATCAAATATCATAAAAAGAAGCTCAGAAAGGGACTGGGATGAAAGCAGCAGGAGCTCTGGAAAGAGAGCAAGGCCTTCACTGTCCTCTTATGTCCAGCTTCCTTCCTTTGTACCTTTCCCTCCATTCTTCTTCCATCTCTCAGGCCACCAGAGGCCCCAACATGAAAAAGGCTTCCTGTTTCAGAAGCTAACCTGATTACAGGCAGGCTAGCAGTCTGCAGACACACCAGGCCCTGTGAAGTATGGGGGCACCAGAAGCAAACTGCACCTTTTCTCCCAGGGTCAGCGGACAGGCTAAGAGCATAGCACTCACAACCAGAAACCCTTGTTTCCAGGTCCAGATGTGCAATTTTTTAAGCTGGGTGACCTCAAGGGTACTGATCTTTGCTTTCTTCCTGTTTGTAATTAGCCTTGCGGCACTTTCCCCTGGGAAGAAGGCAGAATGAAATGATGGATATGAGAGTCCCTTCTCATCAGAGGAGCCCTGAACAAATCTTATTTGCTACTGTGTCCAAACCAGTTAGGTAAGTACACATGTATATTCATTAGGAATCTCTCTACCAAGTTCTAGGAAGCCAAGCCAAGCTGATAAAAGCAACAAGGCAGTTTATTGTTTCATTTACCTGAAATAATCCAGGGAAAGATTGGAGGCCAAAATAGAGGGATGAGCTGGGGCCTCCAGGTACCTGGGGTCTGAGGTGCTCTCTGCAGCTCATCTGTGTGCCTCACTTCTCCTGGCACGCTGACTTTCTGCATGAGACTCTCACTCTCAAAGAAGCAGGAGAGAGCTTGAGCCTTTTATGCCCATGAGAGCAGGAAGGAAGAGGAACAGTGGGCAGGGGCACACTGTCCACTGTAGAGTGTTTCCTATGCTACCCATGGTATTTTCCAGCACAGTAGCCTGCCATTCTGGAAAGGTCTGTCCTGGCACACGCTGGGTATGGCCTTGGGAAGAGAAGGCTACTTCTCTTGCTGTGGCCAGTCATACTCCCTGGCATCCCAGGAACACACTTTACTGCAGGAACACATGCAGGTTTATAGGAGAGTGGTACAGATGAGTATAAGACCTCTTCTTTCTCACAAAAGGGTCAGACACCAAAAAACAGAAACAAATATGGCTGTTGAGAAAAGTAGCAGGAGGTGTGGAGGTCCCCATACAAGGGGAACTGCATATGGAATGGAGTTTGTGCTGATTCATACTTCAGTGTGAAAGACCCCACAGAACAGCACCCCAAGTGGAAAAAAAGGGCAACCCAGATGACCACAAGCTATTCAGTTCTGTGTGTCCACAAAATACAGAACAGACAAATCTACAGAGGCAGAAAGCAGCCTCCAGATGCTGGAACCTAAAGCCAGGGAGACATGGACACCTTCCTACCACTGATGTGCATTGCTTTCTGGGTGAGAAACGTGTTCTAAAATTAGGTTGTGGGAGGGTCATGCAGCTCTGTACATTCCCTAAAGACCACCAATTTGTATAATTCAAGATGGGTTTCATATAGTATGGCATGTGGTATACATCTTAGAAACACAAGATAAACAAATAGAAAGGCTATGTAGAAAATGTATGGAGGAGGTGGGTGTGATGGCAAATACCTGTCATCCCAGCACCTCAGAGCCTGAGGCAGAAGGATTCTGCAGGTTTGAGGCCAAAATAGTCTAGAAACTAGGTTCCAGGCTAGTAGAGATCTAGTAAAAGAGAGGATGAGGCAGAAAAATGGAAGGGGGACTAATTCTAGAGACAACAGAGAGGTCACTCAGGCTGGTAAAGTGGCATAGATGCTGAGATGTAGGCTGCACATGACTGGGCCTCTGAAGGGGGATCGCCCAAGATACAGCAGAAGGCAGTCAAAGTTCCTAAAGCACGAAGGTGCTTGTTGCAGGCCAAGAATGCAGGCAGTTCAGAGCAGGTCTGGACAGATCGTCCTACTTTGATGGATTTAGTTCTGAGCACAGAGTAGTCACTGGAGAATGTAAACCAATGGGTGCATTGACCACTGTTAGGCTCTGAACATCATTCCAGCTAATAAAAGGAGGATGGATATTAGTCATAGAAACTAGAGGCTTTATGATATTTTTAAAATCTAGATAGTCAGCCTGCATTTAAATATCAACCATTTTCCTTTTTTTTTTTTTTTGCTTGCTTCTTCCTTGAAAATTAATATGTACCCAATACATTTAACTGAGAAATGTATGTTTTTCATTATGCTGTATTTTCTTTTTCTTTTTTAATTATTGTTTATATTTTCAATTAAAAATGTACAAAATAAAATTATATTGCTGGTCTTGTAAGAGCTCTACAATTTTCCTAAATGTATCTATAACTGCAGCACTTCACCTTTTTGAAGAAGTTGGATTCTGTTTGTTTGTTTAAGACTACCTCAGATTTAAAGGTTCCCTTATTGTACATTTAAAGTGTATTATAACCGTGTGGTAGTTAATAAAACACTATTTTTTTTTCTTTTGAAATAAAAAAGGAGGATGGATGAGAAGAGGCCAGTACTTAATGTTCTTTGATTAAAGACAAAATATTGAGAAGGAAGAAAAGTGAATAGTATTGAATCTCCGCCTTTAAAGGGTGAACAGCACGGTGGAAGAAAGGATGTCTATATACACATATAATATTAGAAGATTAACCCAAAGGAGGCAATACCAGGAAGGCAAAGAGGATTTCTGGGATTCAAGAAGATTCAGTTACCTGGAAAGAAGCACAAATAAGAAAATACCTAGAATAAAGGAGGGAGGGTGGTCTCCTAGTGGTCAAACAGCATCTGCCAAGCTGGGAAGTAAGAAAGCACAGGGGTATATGAAAGATGTCCTGAAGGACATGGTAGCACACACCCATAAACCCAGAACTTGGGAGGTGGAGACCAGAATATCAGGAGTTCAAAGTCATCCTCAGCTACATATTAATGAAGGTCAGTAAAGGCCACATTAGACTCTTTCCTAAACAGGGGGAAATGAAAAGAAAGGGATAGGATGCCCAGTTACTCTACAGTAAAAGAACAAGATAGAGGAGAGGTGATGGGACAGAATATTAATAACAATTAACATTCGTTATGTGCTACTATGATGTTTTAATGTCAACGAGGGTATTCTTGATTTCCAAAGAAAGAATGTGAGGTAGCCACTACCAATATGCCCTATAGGAGTCAAGAACCTAACATGACAGAATGACTCACTAAAGGTAACAATTCAAGGGATGTCTGTTTTCAAAGGAATTTTTCTAATCTCATGGGTAGAGAAACTACTGGGTATAGAGAAAGAAGCCATGACCCACAATAGCAGAGTCATCAATAAACTAAGAGCTGAAGGCACGAGGGAACAGAACCAGAATCCAGAAAATTATACAGAGGCCACCTTAAGATAAGTGTGACCCTTAGTCAAAGGATGTAGCCACCCTGAAATGACCTGGAAGGGAGGACAGGGGAAGTGTAAACATCATGACTTAATTTCTTCCCTCCCTTCCTCTGATTCCTGTCAGAACTCCCAAATGTCTGGATTCAACCATAAACCACAACCCAGAGAAGCCTGGTCCATGGTCCTGACCCCCAGTAGCTGAGAGCCAAGGTCAGAAGGGAAAGGGAGGTATCTGGCTGTCTTGCAATAGGAACGCTAAAGTTTTAGGACAGAAGTATAATATTGACTCAGTATGTCTAAAGGCCAAATGTCAGAGAGCTTTGATACAATGAAAGTAAAAATTACCTGAAGCCAGAAAATCAATAAGGTCATAATTAGCTTATTAAGAGGGAGTGACCTGGAAATGAAGGGAGGAATTAAATAAAAGGGACTTGATCAAGAACATAAAAACAAATGAATAAATCAGCTCCATTAGCTCTGCTGCGTAATAGGATACAGTGAAGATCTGGGATAAGGAAGGGAAGTGCCCAGAGTACCGTGGAAGACTTTGTCCTGGATTTTAAAGAAAAGATGCTTCCATTAAAGACACTGAGAAAAACAGTCTGAGGTAAGTAATCTTACAGTCAAAAGTCCTTTATTTGAAATTCATCTAAACTGACTTCAAAAACAAAGGAGAAATTAGTAGGATATAGGATTGTCTCCTCAGGCTGGGTATTGAAAACTATAGATGAACCCCAAGCCCAAGGGAGCAGAGGCAGGGCTTGGTCAGGCCCTTCCCTCTGTGGCGATGCTGAGTCATCTCAAGGCTTCAGAGTCTTCTGTGCTGCTTCCCTTTGCTCATATACCAGCTTCCTCAGCATATCTGCTCACCTAGAAGGCTGACATCCGCAGTGACAGCTTCACTTTATGATTCAGACTGCCTTGTCCACACACACATGATTATCAGGAATGCTAGAACCCCAGCTTCACACAGACTGGCTCCAACCAGCTGTATTGCTCACAGCCTGGATTAGAGAAAGCTTAAGGATGTGCCTAGGCTGGGGCAAAGGCTAAAAAGCAAAGAGTGTTTGAACTCATACCTGGACACCATGAGTGCATAGGAAATGGACTGGCTGTGGTGCATAGTGAGCCACCATGACTTTCATCCAAAACAACAGAACAAATTGGCACAGTGGGAATCAGAGCTGGTGAAGGTGTGATCACAATGAGAGCTGCTGACGAAGGAGGCCGTGTGTGGATGGCAAAGGGCTGAATCAAGAAGAGCACTTCCATATCCAGGATATGGTAAAGAACGGCAGTGAGGGTGTCAGTGAGGACAGCAGAGGAGAACAAACAGTCCTGGCATTAGAGGGAGGCTGACCCCACAGTCCCCGGCCACAGAGGCCGAGAGTACACATTAAAGCCCACCCCAGCATAAGATGAGATGTTAAAAAAAAACACATAGTCAATAGCATGTACTGTGTGACCACAATCAGTAGTGACATAGTTCCCACAAAGACTGACAGAAAGGAGCGAGGATAAAGAAATGACCCTGTAGTGAATGGGTTTGGTCCTGGGGAGTTGGAGCTATGGCTGAGTTACATGGTTTCCTCTCTTTGCCCCTATCATTTTGCACATCTGTGGGAAGGGTATTGTTCCAAGGAAAGCACAAAGGTTTTGGAGTCTGGCCATCCCACCATACCCACTGGCAGTTAGAAGTTACAGACCACCCACCAAGACCCAAGCATTGCACTCAAGGCTTTGCATACATTAATTCTAATCCTTATAACAATCCTCCCAGCTCTATAGGCATAAAGTAAAACTCAGAAAGGGTAAGGAAGTTTGCCAAGCCCAAACCTACCCCACATCCTTTCCACTTAGGCTGATTACTACTCTTACCATACCTGACTTTCCTACCAAACGTCAGACCCTGAACAAAATCTTATGGCTCTCTAGGTTTCTCCATTTGTAAACTGGAAAAATGTTAAGTGAAAATAAAAACAAGTAAAATTACAGGCACATAGATTTGCCACTAGCTCCTAAGCCTCTAAGGTGAAAGGCGTGGGAAGAGTTTTGAGGTAAGGAGCTGGGAATCCAACTTTTTAGAGTCCTTGAGGCTGTTGTGTGCCTTTAACCAAGCTGTTTGGCCTAAGAACCAAGAAAACCCAATGCTCTCTAGAAATACGGAAGTTGGGTTAGGTTCTTCTAGGATGCTACCATCAGCTCCAGGATGAAATGGCCAAAGATGAGACAAGGACTTAGTTCTTGTCATAATTGTCCTGTACACTGGGCTCACTCAGAGTTCTGGCAGCAGAGCAGTCTTAGGAAAAAGAGAATCCACAGAATGGCTGAGGCTCTTCTGCACCTCGAGCACTTCCCCTTGAAGCAGCTCCCTGCCCTTGCTGAGGAAATCAGTATCTGTGGCAGAGGTTTCGAGGCACGCGAAGGTCCTGGAGAAACGTCTTCTCACTCACTTGTCCATAACTGATTTCAAGTATCACAAGTGTAGATTACAATAGCTTTAAAGCTCATGGTAGTGTCCTGCACAAAGTACGACCTAATGATAGCTTTTATTTTGTTTTTAAAAGCTTTTATGCTAGGTTTATGTTACCTTTTATGGCTCAGAAAATGAATTTTTAAAATGTACTTACATTTCCACAGGTCACAGCTGCAAAGTATGGTTAAGATGGGACAGTCACATTGCAAAAAGTATTTAATTTTTATTTCATGTATTTATTCAACTATATATAGAACATGTAGGTATTAGATTTTGATTCCTTCATTCAAAAACATTTTTTTCTTGAAGAAACTTATTAACAAGCTCAAACTTATAAAAAGGAAGCCCCTCTTGGGTATTCCTTTTCCATGATTCACAATAGAGAAACATGTTTGAAATGAAACAAGGCCGTACAATTAGAAACCCGAACATCAGCTGGCTAGTGTGTAGGGTGATGCAAAGGTCAGGCAGCCAAGAGAGAAAAGGCACTGAGCAGCCAGCAGGACGGGTGAAGAAAGGATCTGTGATGTCCACAGTGTCATTCCACATGCTCCACGAGGGTGTTGTGCTGGGGGAAGGAAGCACAAGCCCTGAGGTCTTCGTGCCGAGTGAAAGGGCCGGTTTTTGGAAGCATCACTGCACAAGCCACCACATGAGTTACGTGCAGTAGTAGAATCATAAAGGGTCGGTGGGGTGCTGATAGGCAGGAGTAGGAGAGGAAAGGAGCTCAGTGAATACAGATTTCCAGCTAGAAAGATGTGCTAATGCAGTTCTTCCAAAGAAACAATACTGATAGGAGATACATGTATGTGTTATCTATACACACACACACACACACACACACACACAAACATTTCTATTTCTTTATGATGTATGAAATAACTTTTTTTTAAAAAAAAGTTATTTTGAGCAAAACCCCAATCCTTACTTAAGTCATGTTTCTATTTCTATGAAGGAGAATTAACTTGTGTAATTACAGAGACTAAGAAGTTCAGTAAACTGTTCATGCGATGAGACCCAAGAATGCCACTGGTGTAATTCTTGTCTGAACCCAAAAGCCTAAGAACCTGGGGAGCTGCTATCTTGAACTCCAATCCAAGGACAAAAGTCTGACGTCCCAGCTGGAGCAGGTCAGCAGGGAGAAGAGCCCTTCTCCTTTTCCTTATGTTCTGTTAAGGCCATAGATGGACTGGATAAGCTCACCCACACTGGTGAGGCAGGGCCATCTCCTTTATTGAATCCAGACTTGAGTCCTAGCTTCTTTTGGCTACATCCTCATAAATACTCCCTGGCACTGCATGACCCCCCATAGCCTAGGAAAGTTGGCCAACTAAATTAAACATCAGAGAAGAGGAATTATTTCAGAGATTGACTTAGAGACTGTGAATGGACTTAACGACACTGAAGTTAAGGTGCTTTTTTAAAAACAGAAGTTAATATACATGACTGCCAATCAGTTGTATCCACAGCTCTCCACTCGATACTCAGGGCATGTGTAAAAATAAACTGAAACCATTTTCGAGAAGCGCTGTCAAAATAAGCCACTAAACACTGAAACAGAAGCTGGGTCCTGAAGGTGAAGGAAGGAAAAGTGGGGACAGGGGGGGTCAAGGCAGACCTAGCGCTGTCATTGCTCTCCAGGTGACAGGAGGCACTTATGTGCACCGACAGCAGTCAACTGTGGATGACAGTTCTTGCATGTTGCAGAGTGCGAGCTCTTCTCTCTGCCTGTGCTGTGACTCCTGCACTCTAGCCAGCTGGTGTCCTCCACAGCCCCCTCTAGCTCCTCAGGCATATGAACGAGAATGTCAGCCCACAGTCACTGACACCACCTGAAGCAGATGAGATCTGATCATGCCCTGGACATCACCGATGTGCCACCTGCTGCCTGAGCAAATTTAGTCCAGGACAACTTGACTTCCACTTGCAAGCCCAAGTCAAAGGGCCTTGATGTAGAAAACAACTAAAATGCACAGTGGAAAAAATAAACATTTTAGGCTAGCAATGGAAGTCCTCACTGGAGCAGAGTGGGGTGGGGGTTCATACAGACAAGAAGTCTAAGGTTGCAGATGGGACAGGCTCCAGATATTATTGATCAGACTCGTTGGGGGTGGCTTTCATCTCTTCTGCCACTGAGGCATTGCCTACATCCTCAGGCTGCTGGCAAGATAGCAGCCGGGCTGGAGCCAGTTTCAGTTTCTCTGTCTCAGTATAGGAGACATTCTTCTTCTCATCTCATTGACCAGAAAGGTAGCCACAGGCTCATGGCTTACTTTTGTATTACAAGAAGAGGACCTTCATTGCAAACAACCAAGTCAAATTATTCAGGGAGACCGTAGTGTCCACTGAAGAATATAAACAGTCCCACAGACATTGAAAAGTCACCCCTGTGCTTTTCAGAGCAGAAACGGAAGCCTCCCTCTGACCTGTCATCCCTGATTTTAGCCTCTGCTCACAGCATCTCTGTTTTCAGCATCGAACCATTCATCTAAACAGACATGGGATGGGGAACAGCAGGCTATGTTGTTAGACATGGTGAGAGGTACATATTCCGTGTCTCTCCTACAGCTTCCTGTATGTCATTTACAGGTTTCTTACCCCGTGGTTCCCCAGTTCCCCTGACCATCTGTACTTGTCCCAGATGACTTAAGATAGCCTGCAGAGATTTTCCCTTGCTTAAATCTGAGCTTGAGATGATGGTGCTCTGGAAACCTTGCACCCAGCAGATGGGAGGGAAGTACTTGTTCTGTCATGTCCTTGTGGCTTGCCCATCCCCCAAATAGTTTTGAGGTTAGAAACTATAGCCTGATCATGGCTATCTGTTCAACACTTTGAACAGTGGCCAGCACAGAGAAGGGATGGACTGACTATGTGACAGAAAGCGAAGGCAGAGGAATGAACTAGAATGAGCCAAGTCAGACAAAACTGACTTTGGTCTTGCTAATCCACTCTGCCCTGTATAATCACCAAGTGCCTCTCCTAGACTGCTGCCCAGCTAACATTCTCCAGAAACTCCAGTCACACAAGGAAGCCTTTGTTCTGTCTGCAGCCACAGCCTCCCTCAGGGGTGGAGTCTGTAGCCTCAGTCCTGGAGCACCTGGAGCCAGGAGTGTTCTGCGTCCAGATTGGGCCGTTGGGGCTGCCTCATGACCCTCACGCCACCTCTATAAATGGAAGATGGTAATCTTCTGGAGAGGTCACTAAGTCTGTAAAATTTCTGGAGGTGGGACAACAGAAGGGCTACCCTAGGCACAAAGTGGGATTATAACCAAACCATGTGGTACCTTGTAGGGGCATCAGATGTGGTGGTCCCAAGGCAAGGTTGATAAGAGAGGTCACCAAGGCCACTTGTTTCCCCTCTCGGTGACGGTGGTTACACAAACCAGTTCCACAGCAGTGAACAATGAGGCAAGCACACACACACACATCTGGTCACCCGTCCAAAGAGCATTGCCCAACCTTCCTTCCTCTGAATAGGAATGAAATTTGGCTCAGATGTCCACGTCCCTTCCCAAAGTCAAGTGTCTCAGAGAAAAACTGTGCCATTCCTACCTCCAGACAGTGATTCTGATTTGTCTATAAGCCAGGCCTGGTAGCCTGACTCCCTTTGGCAAGGCTTTATATATATGTAAACACACACACACACACACACACACACACACACACACACACACACGAATCTTTCTTCTTCCTCTGGCAATTGATGGCCCAGGAGCAATGGCTGGAATTAGCAGCCATTTCATCCCTGTTCTGAGGACAAAGCCACTGAGGACAGTGGAGAGAAGGAGGCAGGCAAGGTGTTTGAAAATGCTGTTAAGCTTAACTCACATCATCACTATAGCCCACAATGTGTGAACAAACACTTCTAACTTTTCTTTTCAGTTGTGGTTTGAATACATATGTGACCAAAAACTTTTCTGCACAGGATCCAAAGCCAAATCTGTGTGTTCTGTGTCTAATTACTTTGGCTATTCTTCCCCAAGAGGGGTTAGGGACATCAGTGGCCAGTGGGAACAGTCCTGGCTCTGTAATATTTTATGTCTCCAATAAAGCCCTCAGGCCTAAGACCCCTGCCCAAGAGGGGATCAAGGTAAGAAGTCTGACTGTTCATGTCCACATCTACCTTGGAATGCATGCCAGTAGCTCTTTCCTTTTCTCATGACTGGCACATGGAAGTGATCGGTAATAGCTGCTATGTCACTGTCCTGAATCCACAAGGACATTTCAAATAGGTAAGCTGGACCCACAGAGAATCTAGTCAGGGGTCAGGGTAAACAGGGGTGATATATGTGGACTAGTTCATAGTTGGTGTTATTTGGATTTGCTCCTTAAATATATACAGCCAATTAAATCTTTTACATTTTTATTACATTTTTAGTGTGAGTGTGTGTTTGCATGTGTATATGTGTGCATCCATGAATGTGTGCAAATACACTATGGTTCATGTGAGGAGGTCAAAGGACAACTTGTGGCAATCAGTTCTCTCCTTCCATCATGTGGGTGTCAGGAATTACTTCAGGTCCTCAGGATTGGCAGCAAGCCCCTTTCCCTGTTGAGCTATTCTCTGTTTGTTACTTTTGACTGTCAACTTGGCAGGATCTGGAATCACCTAGGCGAGACACCATAGCTTGTGGAGCATTGCATGGGAAGGATTGCTTCCTTTTTACTTTAGACAAGACCTTGTAGGATAACTCATACGACAGCTCCACTCATTTCTGTGAAGTCCTATGGCAACATGAGCACATCCACTTCTCTGACTCCCAACCTTTGCTGGGTTAGACAAACAAGAGATGGTCCTGAGGAACACCCCAACCTGTAAAGAGCAGAGTGTTCTAAAAGTACCATTCATCATTGAGATGACACCAGTGCTATAAATTCCAGCTGGCATGCTTCAAGTTAAAAGCTAATCCCTAAGTAATTTTCCCTAGACATCACTAAACAAAACTGCCCTCTCTATTGGCAAGCTGATTGGATTTAGAATTCCCTAGAGAAAACAGTTCTCAGCCTGTCTGTGAAGGGGGTTCCAGGAGTTAACTGAAGAAGAAAGATCTACCCTAAAGGTAAAAGAACCAATGAGTTCCAGCATTCCTTGCTCTCTGCTTCCCTGGCCACTGAGCAATGAACAGGCAGCTCTGCGGGCACCACACCTTCCCCACAGTGACAGATTGTCTGAGAGCCTAAAGCAACCTCTCCCCTCTCAATTTGCTTCCTGCCATATGCTTGGCCATCCGATGAGAAAAGTAACTAAAAGAGGGCCAAGCCTCTAGCCACACTGTCAGGTTGAAGTCCTGATGAACGCAGGCAACATCTGTGTTCTCCTTGGAAGTATGGCACTATGTGGTAGCTTGGCACTTTCCCCTCCCTGTTCCTCATGCTGCTATGTTCAGTGAAGGGAAGGCTTTCTGGAGGTCATTATAAGAAAGCCTATTTGATTACCTGATGGGACATTTAGAGGGTGGAATGTTTTCTCATAAGTAAAGTATAGTGTTTCTGGGTTAGTCATAAGTTCCCTACAGATATTGGTCTACAGAGCAGATGAGCTCCTGATCTCAAGCCTGTTGGTTACTTCATGGATGTCACTATGCCTTGGCTCAGGTGAGCTCTGGGGTCTTTGAGTTTTCTCTGACTGGAATCCAAATGTGCATCCCTATTGCCTCCCTGGACACAAATGATTGACAGTTCTTTCATTCCTGGATTCTATTCATATATTCCCAATAAGACTCAGTATCCAAGTGGGTTCCATTGTAATAGGAACAGGGACTGTCTCTGACATGAACTGATTGGCCTGTTCTTTAATTACTTCCCTCTGAGGGGGAAGCAGCCTTACCAGGCCACAGAAGACAATGCAGCCACTCCTGATGAGACCTAATTGACTAGGATCAGAAGGAAGGAAAAGAAGACCTCCCCTTTCAGTGGACTTGGGGAGGGGCATGCATGCAGAGGGTGGAGGAAGGGAGGGATGGGGATGGGAGGAGGGAGGGAACTACAGGGGGGATACAAAGTGAATAAAGTGTAATTAATAAAGAAAAAAAATCAAAGTCAACACCCTGTCTTAAAACAAAACAAACTTCTTTAATTTTACCAGAGTTTTTGATCCATCATACTCCTCTTCATATTACTCTGCTTTGCTCTTGAATTCCCCTGCTCTCTGGCCTATTAATCTGGGTCCAGTTCATTCCAATATCTTCATTGACATGTCACATCCATCCAGTCTGTTGTCTTTGTCTTCAGCAGGAAGGGACAGGACTATGGTCGACATGATCAAGGCAAGAGATGCACCTCAACCTGACATCACAGTGAGTGCAGCTTAGCTTTCTCTCAACTCCCTATTGTATAGGACATAACTACAGATAGCTGAGGACCTTTTTTGCTTTATTTTCAGAATTTTTTTCCTGTCCCAAGCAAGGTGACAGACAAAAAAAACGCATGGAACTTAGGATCAGAAGACTTGTGTCCAAATCCAGCCTCTGCCACTTACTAAAGCAGGTGGCTTTGGAAAGAAAGCTTAAACATGCCAAGCTTAAACACACCGTTCTCCTGGACTTAAGCAGGAATATCACAGCATCTGTCAAGAACCACATACTTGGGTGACCTGCTTCACCTGCCAGTCTGAGTTCTGTGCTCATTCCATGACAGCTTAACCTTGACCTTGTTTGCCTCCATATGCAGATTGCGTTTCTTTTGACACACATGAGCCATTCAGCCCTTTTGGGGCATCTATATCCCTCATATTCACAAGGCTCAGGGGATATCATATTGTGAAAGAGCAAGTGGAAAGATTGTAAGGGCAAGAGATTGGGGAGGACTACTGCAAAATAGTGTCTTCCGAATATAACAGGAAGCTGCACTCCTAGTTCTCACCTGCTGTGGTTGCCTGCAGAAGACCTGCATAGCATCAAGCCTGCCAACACTTCAGCACGGTGTGTTTGGTTGGGGGAGGGTGTGCTCATGAGGTTCCACCCCTAGCAGCAACTCACTTTGCCTTCTCAGGAATCAGGTAAGAACAATGCATCTGAAATTGCTTTATGAATGGAGGTACAACGTGAGAGATGGTGCACCTCACAGGGAAAGCTGGACTGAGAGTGGAAGGGAACTTTCTCCTCACCCTCATTCCCTCACCCTAAACCTTCCCCTTTTATATTTCCTAGGAGAACATCAAAGAGAAACTTCAAGGGGCTGTCTTTGTGGAAATGACAGATTCTTAGTAGCCTAGAGAAAACTGGTCCTGGATTAAACCCCAAGGCACTCCCAGGCCTTGGAGATGCCAACTCATCAGTGTTTGCTTGCTTGCCTAAGTGCCAGCTAAGCTCCCTACAGTCAGAGAAACTTCAGTGATAAAAGACACTCATACTGTCATTTTACCCAGCATTCCTGGAGAACTGTTATGCTTAGCAGTAGGTTTCTTCATCAATGAATTTGACTTGAGACTATCCAATGCCCTCCATTAGATACCATACTCTTGGGCTACCATGCTCCAGCAGGCTCTGTGGCCACTAAGAGATACCCCCTCACACACTTCTTCCATAAGAGCTGAGGATGAATGCAATTAATGGTAGCCATGTTCCAGAAAAACAGGTGGACATACTGACCACCTTCAGGACTTTGGTCTTGTGGTAGAAAACAAAACAGAAAGAAACAAAATCTTCCCATCCTCAGATTCTCACACAGCTTTGTGAATGATTCATTCTCAGAACCTTCCTTTATGGCAACTAAATTGACAAAGCCACAGATGTCACTGTGAAGCACAGGATGGGGTGGAAAGAGGAAGGGATTGAATTGTATTTTGTGATAACCATGAATTTTCATGGTTCCCTTTGACTTTCATCAAAACAAGTTGTTTACAAATATTAATGCTGAGTATGAGAAAGGCTCCATCTACCTGTGGGTTCTGAGATGGGGGCGTGCTCTACTCCAATTACATAGCCTCCATGGGCAGCTCCAGGGTACTATTGTGAGCAGCCTTCTGCTGATTTCAAGCAAGATGACATGAAAACAGATTAGTAAAAACCACAGACATTATAAATTGCTATTCAGCCTCAGAATAAAGAAAGGCTTTGATCTGTGATTCGGAGCTGAGCTGAGGTATTTACATAAAAACGTGTCTGCAGGGAGAAGAGAGGAGAAAGAAAGAAGGGCAGGGAAAAGAGCCTTGGGATCTGGAAGACTATTTTCTAGTTACTGGTGACCTAAATGATATCAAGGCTTGGGCAGAGCACATGGGGGCTTTCTGGCAACTTTACTAAGCCTGTGAGGTTGGGGGAGGGAGCGTGTTTACACAATAAGACATCTGGTCTGATGAGATCATTTAGCACCTAACTTCTTTCATACTTGACCATCCTGTAATGCAGGCTGTGGTGAGGTAAATGGCGCCACACTCATGGCTTCCTGCAAGGCTGCTTTGTCCTTCCTAAGTTCCCCAGGAGACATTCACGACCTCTAATAACCAGCGTCCCATAGGACAGCTGTCACTGGTGTTTTTCTACTGTAAGGAGTTCAGTACTGAGTATTCTCCCACTGTGAATGGCCATCCTGGTAGCACCCAGGTATCCCTCCACCTTACCCTGCTCCAGTTGTCCCGCCTCAGTCTGTGACTGATTTAGATTAAGCAATAGTATGAACAATCAAAGTGGGAAAAGCCTTTACAGATGAGAGAATGAACCTTCAAACTTACACGTGTGTAAACTGAGGTTTAGAGAATGGATGTCATTTCCCCAGGGTCACGTCATCTCTGCTGTGTTCTCTCTTGAGAAAGAACAACATGCCGTGACAGAATGGACATGGCAAAGGATTATCTATCTGAAAAGATAGCTAACACCCCTGCCACCACATTCTAATACCTGCTACTCAAGGGAAGCAAGGATACTCAGGCTCCTTTGGCATTCTCCTTCCTGAAGTAGAAACAAAAAGACACAGGATCCACCCATAAGGTGCCAAATCAGGTGACACATTTGATGAGTACAGCTGGTGTCTGAGCAGTTACTGTATGCCAAGCACTGATTGCATGTTTTAATCCACTGAACTTGCCCAGCTGCAGTAAGAGGCCACTATAATGAGTGCAGTGCCCCACTAACATGGAAGGAAATGGAGCTTTGGAGCTGTGAAGTCACTTCCCCCAAGGCCACACACATAACAGAGCACAGAGACAGGCCACTATGTCAGACAGCCCTTCCAGAGCCCAGCATCCTAGACCGCTAACCATCACCAGCAGACAGATTTCAAAGCTTTGTGCATCCCCAAGTCTTCCCTCTTCCTGGGGCATTTCTAAGCCAGGCACACAGCTCTCCACCCCTTGGATTCCTCTGTGCATTTCTTGGTTCAGTCCTGACCAGCCCTGTTTTCTCCCCATCCCATCTCCCTTCACCCTGTAGGCCTTCTCTCCCATCCACAGTTATCTCCTGGCTCATCTGGCCCTCCCACACCGTGTTTCTAGACTCTTCCTTTTCAATCTCCTTCTCCCTTTTGCTTTAGCCCTCTTTCATCATAGTCTTCCTTCCCCTGCACTCCCATGCCTGGGTTCCCCAGACAGTCATACATACACCCCTTCCTGTCTTTCTCCTCCTCCACTGCTACCAACCTCTCTAATATTCTAACTCCCATGAATAGCTCCTGGTTTCTAACATAGCTTTGGCAGGACCCTGGGTGTCTTTTCACAGGCAAGGGCAGCTTCAGTCAGGGGAACTAAGAAAATATTTCCCTTGTTATAAGTGTGTATATACTTGTTTCTGTGTGTATATGAGTGTGTACAGGTACACATGTTCCTGTGGAGAACAGATGACAGCTTCAAGTGTTATCTCAGGAGCACTGTCCACCTCCTTTAAGACAGTGAGTCTCTCTCACTGGCCTGGAGCTCACCAATTCAGGGAGGTTGTCTCTGCCTGCCTCACACTGGGTACAGGTGTGTGCTGCTGCAGCCAACATATTTATATGAATTCTGGGGACTGAAAAAGGTCCTCGGCTTGCAAGACAAGTGCATCATGGGCTGGGCCATCTACCCAGACTCCTGAGGGTTTCCGCCGGCTGGGCACCATATAAACTGAATAAGCACAGGCTCTGGCATTGAGATCTTATAGTCCGGCTCTTCTGTCTAAAAACTAAGGATAATGTCACCCACTAGGTCCCCTTCTTCACAGAACTACTCTCCATTCATGAATATGCCTACCCAACAAGTCCTTATGAAGCTCCTTCCATCCTGCCAGTCATCTTGGAAGGACTTAGGATAGAAACTTCGCTACCCAGAACCTTATAGGTAGAGGCTTCGGAAGCCAATCTCTAAGACAACTTTGGGTGCCTTGGAAGGTAGTACCTGAATAAGTCAGAAATAGGCTCTATGAGGTCCCTTGGAACTAAATCTTAAAGGATAAAGAAGCCAGGTGAGCAAGGGAGGCAGGGAGTGTGTAGACAGGCTGAGAGAGGGCACATAATCAGGGAAAGCAGACTGTGATCAAAGAATGGCTGTCGGCTCTAGATGAGTCCAGTGAAGGCTGGGAAATTAATACAGGGCTAGTATCTGGAGGAGTCCCCTTCTTGAGGCCCCAAAGCAGCTTGTTGCGCCTCCTTCTGTAACCTGTGAGGCTGCTGCTGCTGCCCATAAGTGTGTCTGGGGTCTTCTCCAGGCTCAACACTCTGGTATATCTCTTCCCCTCCTCTGACCACATTCTCAGGAATTCATTTAGACAGTAACCTTGGCACCACCTTGCCCCAGGACCACCACATGAGTCATCAGCCCACCGCAGAGACTGCCAACCATTTTGAGGTCAAACCCAGTTTATTACACCAGAAAGAAATCTCGAGGCCTAAACACTAGACAAGTATTTAATTATGGGTGCACAGTTTAATTACTTGGTCCAGCTTGATATGACTTAATTTATAAATATAATTTACAGCTCCCTTGTTTCTTTCTCAAACCATTTAGCTCATTAATAGTGCTGTCTCGAAGAGCTCTTCAGGCCCTTCTTGCTGGGCTCTGAGCCAATGGCTTATCCGGGTAAGGCAAAGGAGGCTGGGAGATAGAAGGCTGCTCCTGCAAGATGCATTTAATCACTGGCTTTGTGAAGAATTCCTGCTGCAGGCTGATCATAAAAGGCACACTGGCCTTTATTTGGTTCATTATCAGTTTTGAATCCAGTACAATCAATGGCAATCTGTACTCACAGCCAGCAACCAGGATAGACCGACCACCTGCCCCTCTGCTGCTCTGCGCCCATACCGTAGGCACAGTCTTCCACTCTACTGAAGGTAGCTCTCAGCAGCACCTGCTGGGCCGGCCCCTTGGGCCTCTCCAAATAGCACTTGAGCAGTCAGAGTTCCAGTGCTGACTCCATACCTGCTGTGTGTGAGGCAGTCAGCAGTGAAGGCTAGGCAGGGCAAAGCATGGTGCAGCAACAGTTCCTGTGTGTCCCTGCACACACGGCACCTCGCCAGGCTTTTGCAAACACTGCATTCTGTCTTCTGAGCGGCCCTGAAAACAAGGCTCTGATTGTTAAATGAGGCTTTCAAGTCAGGCTGCACACTGGAGCCACCTGGGGGCTTTAACACTTGAGCCCACCCTTTACTGTTCCATTTAATTTGGTCTGGGCTGTGGCCTGGTCATTAGTTTCCTTTAAAACAAACAAACAAACAAACAAACAAACATGGCTTTAGATGATTCTAACATGCAGCCATGCTTCAGAAGCACGGATTGAAGTAACTTTCTTAAGATTACACACATGGAGTGAAGCAGGCAGGCAGGTTAGCCATATGAGCATGGCTTTCACTTGGAGGGATGAAACAGATGGCTGGTGCCATTAAAAACAAAACAAAACATTCCTAAAGTTCAAAGAACAAGGAACTTCGGAAATTCTGCAGTAGAGGTAACTTCTGGGTTGTTCTAATTTGCAGAGCACAAAGAAGAGGTTACAACTGTGAGGCATGATTTTAGGCAGGAAAAAAAAAAACCCGCGTGAGCCAAAGCACACTAGTGAAGAAGGGGGTGGGAGGAGACAAGCGACTGTGTGAGCATTGGAGTGGCCTAGGGAAGTTAGACAGGAGTGGATAAGAGACAGTGCTTCCCACGATGCTTCAGAGGAAGCAATGTGTGGAACAGTGATCAGGCATCCCAGAGTACAGCTGCATGGGCCCAGCCCCCAGCATGCCTGGGACACCTCCCAGGAAGCTTTGCTATGAAGCCCTGATTCCAGCAGTTAAACTTCATCCTGTGGGTAACAGGGAGCCAGTGCTGATTTTACACTGGACTAGGCAGATTGGGGTGGGATCAAAGTTGAGTGTTTTTTAAAATAAATCTTGGCATTGTCTCAATGGCTTTCCAAAGATAAAACATTTTCTTGGGGAGTTTTCTGCTACAATGAGCTATGGTGAGCTATGTAGATGATTACCATATTGTAAGCTCTGCCTCTTTGTAGTTTGTTCCTCCTCTGTCACCCCAGTTCTTCCTCTTTCTTCCCCTTCCTCTTCTTCTCTCTCTTTCTCTCCCTTCTCTCTCTCTCATCTAATGTCAGGTTTGGCACATAGACGATGTGATGGTTTAATCTTAATTATCAACTTTTTGTAATCCCCAGGAGACACACCTTTGGATATGTCTGTGAGGCTGTTTCTGGAGATGTTTAAATACAGGAATGAAAACCCACCCTGAATTTGGGCAGTACCATCAATGGGCTGGGACTCTAGACTGAAAAAAGGAAGAAAGGGTGAAGAGAGCTGAGGCTCCCAGTCATCCTTTCTGCTTCCTGACTAAGGCGCAATGTGACAGCTGCTTCATGCTTCAACCACCTTATCGTCCTGCTGTCTATTCAATAAAATACTTCAAACCAAATCCAAGAACACATCAAAGATATCATACACTATGACCAAGTAGGCTTCATTCCAGGTATTCAGGGGTTGTTCAATATATGAAAATTCATCAATGTAATCCACAATATAAACAAACTCAGACAAACAAAAAAAGATCATCTCCTTAGATGCTGAAAAAGCATTTGATAAAATCCAATGCTCATTCATGTTTAAAGTCCTGGAGAGATGAGGGAAACAAGTCACATACCTCAACATAGTAAAGGCAATATATAGCAAGCCTATAGCCAACATCAAACTAAACAGAGAGAAACTTAAAACAATCCCACTGAAATCAGGGAAGAGGCAAGACTGCCCACTCTCTCCATATCATCTCTTCACCATAGTTCTTGAAGTCCTTGCTAGAGCAATAAAACAATTAAAGGAGATCAAGGGGATACAAATTGGAAAGGAAGAAGTCAAAGTATCACTATTTGCAGATGATATGATAGTATACATGAGTGACCCCAAAAATTTGACAAGGAAATTCCTACATCTTATAAACACCTTCAGCAAAGGGGCTGAAATTAACTAAAAATAATCAATAGCCCTGCTGTATACAAAAGACAAATGGGCCGAGAAAGAAATTAGGGAAACAATAACCTTCACAATAGCCACAATAGGCATAAAGTAACTTAGTGTAACTCTAACCAAGCAAGTCAAAGACTTGTAGGAAAAAACCTCAAGTCTCAGAAGAAAGAAATAGAAGAAGACATCAGAAGATGAAATGATCTCATGTTTATGGCTTGGCAGGATTAACATAGTAAAAATGGCCATCTTACCAAAAGCAATCTACAGATTCAATGCAATTCCCATTAAATTACCAACACAATTTTTTACAGATCTTGAAAGAAAAATTCTCAACTTCATATAGAATAACAAGAAAACCAGAGTAGCTAAAACAGTCCTCTACAATAAATGATCTTCTGGAGGTATCTCCATCCCTGATCTCAAGCTGTACTATAGAGCAATAGTAATAAAAACTGCATGGTACTGACATCAAAACAGAATGGTGGATCAATGGAATCAAATAGAAGACCCAGACATAAACTCACACACATAATGGACACCTGATTTTTGACAAAGATGCCAAAACCATACCATGGAAAAAAGACAGCATCTTCAACAAATGGTGCTGGTCTAACTGGATATCTACATGTAGAAAAATGCAAATAGATCCATACTTATCCCCCTGCACAAAACTAAAGTCCAAGTGGATTAAAGACCTCAGCATAAAACCAAAAACAACAAAACTGTTAGAAGAAAAAGTGGGGGAGAGCCTAGAATTCATTGGCACAGGAGACAACTTCCTGAACAGAACACCAACAGCACAGGCGCTAAGATCAACAATCAATAAATGGGACCTCATGAAACTGAAAAGCTTCTGTAGAGCAAAGGCCACTGTCATCAGAACAAAACAACAGCACACAGACTAGGAAAGGATCTTCACCAACCCTATATCTGACAGAGGGTGAATATCCAGAATATATAAAGAACTCAAGAACAGCAACAAATCAACTAATCCAATTTAAAAAGGAGTAGAGCTAAACAGATAATTCTCAATAGAGGAATATCGAATGGCAGAGAAACACTTAAAGAAATGCTCAACATCCTTAGTCATCAGGGAAATGCAAAACAAAACGACCCTAAGATTTCACCTTATACCCATCAGAATGGCTAAGATCAAAAATTCAAGTGACAACATATGCTGGAGAGGATGTGGAAAAAGGGGAACCCTCCTCCACTGCTGGTGGGAATGCAAACTTGTACAACCACTTTGGAAATCAATCTGACACTTTCTCAGAAAATTAGGAATAGTGTTACCTCAAGATCCAGCTATACCACTCCTAGGCATATATCCAAAAGATGCTCAAGTCTACAACAAGGACATTTGCCCAACCATTTGTTTGTAACAACTTTATTCATAATAGCCAGACTCTGAAAACAACCCAGTTGTCCCTTAACTGAGGAATGTATACAAACATTGTGGTATCTTTACACAATGGAATACTACTCAGCAATTAAAAACAAGGAAATTATGAAATTTGTAGGTGGGAACTAGAAAAGATCGTCCTGTGTGAGGTATCCCAGAAGCAGAAAGACACACATGGTATATACTCACTTATAAGTGGACATTAGACATATAATATAGGATAAATATACTAAAATCTATACACCTAAAGAAGCTAAACAAGAAGGACCCTGGGTAAGATGCTCAATCCTCACCCAGAAAGGCAAATGGGATAGACATCGGAAGAGGGAGAAAACAGGGAACAGGACAGGAGACTACCACAGAGAGCCTCTGAAAGACTCTACCCAGTAGAGTATTGAAGCAGATGCTGAGACTCATAGCCAAACTTTGGGCAGAGTTCAGGGAATCTTATGAAAGAAGGGGGAGATAGAAAGACCTGGAGGGGACAGGAGCTCCACAAAGAGACCTACAGAACCAAGAAATCTGGGCCCAATGGTCTCTTCTGAGACTGATATTCTAACCAAGGACCATGCATGGAGATGGCCTAGAACCCCTGCACAGATGTAGCCCATGGCAACTCAAGTGTCTAAGTTGGGTTCCATAGTAAGGGGAACAGGGGCTAACTCTAACATGAACTCAGTGGCTGGCTCTTTGTTCACTTCCCCCTGATGGGGGTTGGTGGGTTGATAGAAGCCCTACAAGGCCATAAAGGAAGACAATGCAGCCAGTCCTGATGAGACCTGACAGGCTAGGGTCAGATGGAAGGGGAGGAGGTCCTCCCTATCAGTGGACTGGGTGAGGGGCATGGGAGGAGAAGAGGGAAGGAGGATGGGATTGGGAAGGGCTGAGGGAGGAACTACAGCTGGGATACAAAGTGAATAAATTTAATAATAAAAAAAAGACTCAGAAGAACTAGACCCCTGTTCTGCCTCCTCCTGTCCTTGCTTCTGTATTAGGGCTGCTGGCAGTTATTTAGCCTCAGAAATCTGAGGTATGACCTCTAAGAGGAGAACAGAAAGGCAAGAACCCAAGGCAAATACAGATGTCTAACGTGTGTGTGTGTGTGTGTGTGTGTGTGTGTGTGTGTGTATGTGTGTGTGAGATGGAACCCTAACCTAGGGCCTGGAACCTATTTGCCAAGCATTCTGCCACTGTATAATGGATCTGGCCATCTTGCAGATTCACACACAGAACAGACAGGCAGAAATTTCAATATAGACCTCAAGGATCTTACTGTAGTTAGTTGGCAGAGCTTTCAGTGGTTAGGTGACAGAGTTTCCTTCCTTCCTTCCTTCCTTCCTTCCTTCCTTCCTTCCTTACTTACTTACTTACTTACTTACTTACTTACTTACTTATTTTTATTTTGAGACAGGGTCTCACTATGTTGCCACTATGGTGGCAACAGGGTGCCACTATGTTACTGGCTTGGAGCTCACTGTGTTTACCAAACTGTCCTGCAATTCTGCCTTTGCCATGATCAGGCAATAGACAACTTCAACCGTGATCCTCTCTACATGATTTAAAAAAAAAAAAAAGGGATTTGGATTTTAAAATACAGGATGATATGAAACAAATTATTTGTGGCTGCTTTTAGTATAAGTAGCAAAGCTGAGTGCACTTGTGAGTGCTGACAGCATGTAGATGGAGGGTAGGTGTGGTTAGTGGAGCCACTCTGTGATTGTTGAAACTATTCAGTCACAGGCTGCTTCCCTTCTGACTGCCCTGCTATGCAGCAAGTTCTCTGCTTTCTCTGCCCAGCTGGTGTGTGCTTTTGCTGGAAATGAAAACTCATTTTAATATTAGCCTAAGCAAGGCATAATTAGGAACACAAATCTGTTTCCAGGAAACAAGGCAATTCATTCAGGAGTCAAGTTTCAACAACCTGTGGATTATCTGTTGCTGAGTTTTCCTCATCCTCATTGCTCTCCCTGTAGTCAGAGTGCTGTGTGCACATGCAAGTATGCAGCTGTAATGGACTGTGCACAGACTCTCCCAGGCCAGTTCTGCTCTTCTATGTAAGTGTGATAGCTCATCTCCCTTTGTAAACTTGGAAGGGGGCAGGGGAGAGATGAGGTCCTTTATAGATGTAATGGGACAGGAATAGAAGTTACTATACGAAGGACTGAGACACATAAAGGGTGTTTCGGGACTGAGTGCTGTTTCTGCTTTTCCTCACAGATCTGTCCTTGAACTTTGTCTTCATGCCTGGCCATCTGCCCTTGTCAGCAGACTCATGTTGTCTGGAGACCCAGTTGCTTTTCCCTTTTGTCGACATTGCAAAGCTAAAACAAAAGTAGCCACCCACCTCTGAACTGCCAACTGCTTGTCTTTGAGGACTTTGTAATCTACACAAAAGTAGTCACATCAAGTGTTCACTTATGTAACCCAGTCTATTTGTGTGGGTGTGTATAAGTGTGTGTGTTAGTGAAACTTAGAATCAAAAACAATTTTAGAAGACACTGCTTTCAGACAGGGCCCAGCTGTGATTGGGTGTTAGGCAGGCAGAAGGCCTTTGGCTGGCTTCTCTGTTATATAACAGTATCTAGGTAACGAAGCCTTCAAGACGTAGCTCCTTGCTGTCTCCCCTGCCTCATCCCATACTCCTTCCCACTGCCTTCTCTGCACTTCTGCCACACAGGCGCAGTGAAGTCCTAGATGTCTGTGCTCCCCACCTCCCCTAGCCCAGCTCTTCACAAATGTCTTCAGGCAACCTGGAATTATCTGCCCCATCACACGCAGTTTATTTCTTTGCCTTCATGCCTCAAGTTCATTGCAGTTTCTTATAAAACTGGGCTATGGTCCCTGACCCACATACAGTTGCATGGGTTTCCAACTATGCAAACATTTTTTGACTGTCAGGCAAGTCTGTGTGCTAGAAACTAGTGTAGAGGGAAAGGTAGTAAAGGGTTTTAAGGGATCATCAAAGATCTCCAAACATCCCCATCTATAACAACTTCCAAACAAATGGACTCCTGGGACTCATATACCTTGATGATATACTGTTTTTTGTATAAGCCATTAAGTTACTAACTCTTTATGGCACTTTGTACAGCATTTTAATGGATTTTACTTCTAAATTTCTTACAGAGAAGATATAGCTGCTGCGGCTACTGTTTCTTCTTCTTCTTCTTCTTCTTCTTCTTCTTCTTCTTCTTCTTCTTCTTCTTCTTCCTCTCCTTCTTCTTCTTTTTCTTTTTCTTCTCCTTCTTCTCCTCCTCCTTCTCCTCCTGTGTTTCTCCTGCGTTAGCCTCCCAAATGCTAAAATTATAGGTATGTGCCACTATCCCCATTTTCTACTTTAGAAACTCTTTATAAAGGCTTGCATAAATACACAAGAAAAATGCAAAGCATACCATTGATTAATGCCTCTGGGGTAACTTTCACGGGTGTCATTTAATGGCATGGTAGAATGTTCTGAGATTTTAAATATTGTCTTGCATGTTCATCATTTCCCAAGGCCTGGAACAATAACTGCTACACCATAGATACTCAATAACATGTACCCGGTGGGTGGATAGATGGATGGATAGATAGATAAGTAGATGGATGAATGGATAAATGGATGGATGGATGAGACAATGGCAATGGTGATTCTAAAGCCTTCCTCCAGGAACTGCAATATGGTGGAATGAGAATACTAGCTTAATCTCAGCTCCTCAACTCTTGCCTTCCTTCCTTCCTTATTAAAGATCTTTAAAAAGACACATTGATCATTTTTTAGGTAGCATCTATGATTTAAAAAAAAAAACAAATAACCTTGGGCAAAGTACATAAGCAGGAGCTCTCTCTTGAATAAATTTGTAAAACACACACACACACAAAATAGGAATAATGTTTCAGATGACTGGTGTACCTCTGGAGTCTTCATAGATAGGAGGTTAAACACAACCATTCTTATATGCCCTTCGTTTGTTCAGTCAGTTACAATCATTATAAATTATAAGAGCAATGCCTATGTAACTCAATATAAGTGTTAGATATCACAGATTTAAAAATAAAAAGATTAAGCAGGCTGGAATAGAAAGAGAGTATATAAGCAAAGTGGTAATTCCTATGGAGAGATGAACAATGTTTAGTGTTTTGGAAATAATGAAGATGGAGTGATTAATTCCATCTCTGAAGATGGAGGGAAGTTTCACAAAGCTGACCACCAAGCTTATCTTCCAGGTTGGTAGGATTTTGAAATTAAAAGGTTAAATGGATCTTCCAATTAACGGCAATAGCATGAACGTGTCAAGTGTTAGCCAGCTCAGGTAATCAAGACAGTATGGAAGGTCTGTTTCTGTCAGTTCTCTTAACAAGGAGTCCTACTCACCCAAAACCAAAACAGCCATTAGTATCCTCTAATTGAGAAACAGAACAGTGGAAAATGTGTCACATATTTAGTAAATTCTGGGACAAGTGCAAAATATCACTACATTTACAATTAAAATAATAGTACTTGTTACCAGACTTAATGTTCACATACACCTCCTATTCCTTGAAGTGTTCCATTAGACCTGAAATAAAGAATAGCTTCCTAAGAAAAGCAGAGACTTTTCCTAGAAAATTCTGAACTGCAAAAGAGCATAAGACATCAGGTAGTTCTTGAGCCCCACACAGATGTAGAATGGGAATCAAGTCGACAAAAGAAAGGGAGCCTTGCCTGGGAGTGCAGTAGAAGCTCTCGCACCAAAGTGAAGTGATTGTGGGTCACCAAGCCACTTTCTGATGCCAACTTACAAACAGCCCTTTAAATGAAGGATCTATACAGGCACGAGAAACACACAGATTAGGAGACAAAGAGAAACGAACGCACAAGGCTTCTCATTTCCTGATCTTCCATTTCAAAGAGTTAATAATTCTTTCCATGCGGTGATAAGAAGAAGGAAAGGGGCAAATATATTCTGGAAGGGTATACACTTACCAGGAAAACCAAAATCATCATCTGCTAGTGAGATGAATTTCTTCTGTGGTTTCCTGTTTCCCTTAGGGAGAAGAAAAAAAAAAAACCCTTCGCATTTCTTCTAGTATTTTTTCATAAGTCCATTCTTTAAAATGGTAATCCACTGACAGAATTAGGGTCCCCACCTCATCCAAATCTTCATCACACACAAGATTCATTTGAAGAAGATGATGGTGAAAGTCTTTGCTACAAAGGTGGTATTCCTTTGGTGAAGGTGCGGAAAGAAGCAAGGGGAGTCAGAGGCTATTTCAAGGGCTCACATGGGGCAGGAAGGCAGCCATACATCTCTACCCTCATGCAACATACGCACTTTCTTCTCCAGGTACAGTGGTACCACTGCTGTTGTTTTGTCTGTGTGGGAGTATATGGGTGATAGGAATCAAGCTCTGACCCTCTGCAAGAATGTGCTTCTCACCATAAAAACATGTTCCAGCCCCCTCCTTGTTATTTTAGCTAAAGAATGTGTCTCTTGGATAAGAATATACCAAATTATCTGTACACACACACACACACACACAAAGTCCAGTATTTCAGAATGATGAGGTGTTAACTGGTAGGTAATGCATGAGATCACTGGAGATCACTCATCCCCCCTCAGCCCTAGAAGAAATCTTACCAAAAGATGACAGATAAATGAGACAAGATAAACTATAGGAGAGAGCTTCAGGGGAAATATGGAAGGGGAGCAAAAGGTGGAGCATGGAGAGTTGTCACAAGACCCAGAAAAGTGAGAGGTCTTTGTGAGGAAGGTGAGAACAAGATAGCCAGTAAAATAAGTCTAGCCACCAGACTCTGAGTTTGCTGAGGATGCAAAACTGGGCTTATCTCTCCCCGCTGGTCTACTGAAAATTGATCTTGGGATAGAGGGGCTTAGCATTATTCAAGAGGAGGTATGCTCCTCAATCAGAGGACACCTGGAGCCCACAGCAAGAAAGGACAGTGCCCGAAGTTTGAGAACACCTCATTGCAGTGCCAAGATAGATCTCTGCTTTTTCCCTTAGCTATTCCCAGGACCATTCCCAAATCATAAGAATATATCTTCCATGTGGCACACTGATAGCAATGGGTGATGGGAAATGGTCACTTACCAAAGAAAGTGGATTAAACCGAGGTAAATTAAAAGAATCTATTTTTCCTGCATAACCCAAAAGAAATGAGTCGAGTTCCCTGAATCTACTTTATGTGTTTAGGTCACATCTAGGGGACAGATATTATAATGAACTGATCTTCTGAAACAAAACCACTGGAATACACAGATTGGAACAATTATGATTTGAAGGATACTCCGTTAAGGGTGGTGAAAAATAATGTCAGAGATGTCCTGGGGCAAGATTTTGAATACTATATTTTTTTTTATGTCATGCCAAAACTTCTGAGGACAGTTGAAAAATATGTAAAGATAGGAAAGGAACAAAGAACAAGGCTATAAGGAAAGTGTTTTTAAAGAAGGGAATGATGTAATCAGACCTGAGTTTTAGAAATATGATTCTGAGCTCAGTGAGAGGGTCACAAGGTGCTTGATACCAAGTCTGATGTCTTGAGTTTAATATCTGGGAGCCACATGGTGGAAGGAAATAACTGGCTCCTGAAAGTTGTCCTTTTACGTCCCTGCTAATGCTAGGGCATACCTCCCACAAATAAATACATTTTTAGAAATTAGAACAAGAGAGATGATCAGTGGGAGATCAGTGCACAGAGAATGCAGGAAGGAGCCTGTTGTGAACACCCAGATACCAAATGCCCCAAACTAGAGCAGTGACTATGGGAAAGTTGCTTCCTGTGCCAGCACTTACCTGGCCCTTCTTCACAGATCCTACCTAGCTTTGGCAGTGCAATCTGAGGACATTTCCCCCTTATCCCTGGCCACGGGCAATGGACTCCAAGCTTCTTGATCAGAATGTCTCTGAGTGAGGTGCTGCAATCTTTTATGCACATCTAGAAGTGTGAGGATGGTAAAGGGATAAGGTGCCAACAACGGTGGCCAGGAGCTCTGTGAACAAACAGTTCCATGCATTTCATAAAACTCCTCACAGGAGACTACAAGAGCAAGAACTCCCAGTGGCAACACAATGCCACCTTAACTTACCGTCTTCTGCTCACCACTGCACCTCCCCCAAACCCCGTCACCATTCCCTGGCGTATTATGAAATCATATGGTACACATGGGACTCGTCTCAAGCTGTTTGGGTGGAAATCAAGCTAACAAAGTAATCAAAGAACCTGGTAATTCACATGGGGTCAAAGAAAGGGGAAACTTCTGAAATGACTGAGATTTCCACAGTAAGTGACCGAACTGGTAACTGCTGGGGCTTCCAGATGTGTGTCCATTCCAACACGTGTGCGAGTATACACACATAGCACATACCATTCTTATTTGCACGAGGTCTTGGGACATGATTTGGTTCTGTGAGCATCCAGTTGCACCATGGGTTGATATTTGTTTTCTTTTCTTTGTCTGTTGATTTTACCCTCTTTTCTTCTCTTCTGCAGCCATCTCCTGTCCTATTTCCTTCCCTCATCTCTTTCTCACTGATATCATACAATCCATTTGCATGTTCCAAGGTTAAATTCTAACTAAGCTGAATATACAGAAAGAATAAAAACATCTTATTTGTTAAGGATAAGGAGCCAGGGATAAAGTTAGTCTCTCACCTACAGGGCAATCTTCTAGCAATAAGCTAACGCCATGGGGTCTCCTAGGGACTGGCTGTGTAGTTTCTTGTATAACACAGCATGACTCAACTCTCTTTTCCACAGAGGGTGCAGAGGAGGCCCCTGTGCAGGTAGAGTTTGGAGGCAGCCCACACCATCCTTCCTCAGAGGTTTTGTGCATGTCAGTATTGTACTGATGGTAGGCACCGTGCAGCAATGATTATGCGTGTAGGTGAGTCATGTCACTATGAGACTGTGTTTCATACTACAAAGTCACACCGACAAGAAAGAAATGGTAGTATGGAAGCCTGACCAATCAATTCGACAGACATTTGTTGTGCAACTGCGATGACCCCTGACTTCCTACATGTTTACAGCCAAGCAAATCAGAGGTAAGTTTGAAAATACTATAAAACTGAAATGCATTTGGTGAGCCTAAGCTATAGAACACCACAGTTTTGTATAGTTTGGCAACACAGTGTACAAAGGAGGGCTGCTGGTTTCCCTTGGTAACTGAGGAACGCACCTTGGTTTGCTTCCTGTTGCTGTGATGAACATCATGACCAATAGCAACCTGGGCAGAAAAGGGATTATTTCAGTTTGCAGTTGTAGTCCACCATGAAGGGAAGTCAGGTCAGGAATTCAAGAAGGAACCCTGAGTCAAGGACTGACGCAGAGGTCATGGAGAAATGCTCGCTTGGACCCCATGGCTTGCTTACCCTGCTTTTTTATAGCACCTCGGACAACCGGCACAGCTGTGGTACCCCAAGTGGGCTGGGCCTTACCATAACAGCCAATAATTAAGAAAATATCCCAAAGAGTTGTTTACAGGTCAATCTGATGGAGGCATTTTCTCAATTGAGGGTCCTCTCCCCTGATAATTATAGCCTGTGTCAAGTTAAAAACAAAACAAGACAGAACCTAACCAGAACAGAGTGTATATGTGGGGAGGGAATGTCACATCAAGTAGCTACAGCTCACTGCCACCACCAAAGAGAGTAATACACAAGGAAAAAAATCCAAACTCCATATTCAAAGTTGCTCTTGCCCATGACAAAGCTGAAAACATTTCAAGACAGAAACCATTTCCCCTTAGCATTCCTTTCCATCTGTGATGGTTAACATCACAGCTTGACAGACTCTAGGATCACAATGAAGACAAGACACTGGGCATACCTGTAAATTTTCCCAATGGGATTAAACTAAGGTAGGAACTGTGGGTGTCACCATTCCCCAGGCTTGGGTGGCAGACTGAATGAAAAGAAGGCCAGCTGAGTATCAACATTCGTCTCTCTGCTTCCTGACCCGATATAATGTGACCATCTGCCTCACCTTCCTGCCACCATTCTTTCTTTGTTACCTCCAACTACAAGACAAAATAAAATCCTCCTTCCTCCCTTAAATGGCTTTTGCCACGTATTTTATCATAGTAATGAGAAACATACCGAGTCTAGCATCTCAGACTACTGAATCTGGAGTAGAGCAAACCAAAGCAGAGACCAGTCTCTCCTTATACAAAATGTTGGGCCTTTGCAAATGGTTGGAAAATTCCAGCAGTGCTTTATCACAGACCCCTGCCACACATTCACCACCGATGTCTCTGACATAGGTCATTGATTAGTTCCACAGGGCACATTGCCGAAGAAATTCCTATGTTAAGAAATGTGATTGATTGATTGATTGATTGATTGATTGATTGATTGATTTAGAATTAAGAAAAAAAAATCTTGTCTTTGTAGCAAAAGATCATTTTTCATTTCCTCCTCAAGCAGATACCTCCTCTGAGATCTGGCCCCACCCTCATTTCAACTGATGCTGGCAAGAGCTGACCTCCTGTCCTGAGTTCCCTGCTGCCATCTATCTTGGATTAGAAATATCTGTAGAAACAGAAAAGGAGTGAGAATATTAATACTCTTTAAAAATACCATGCTCTGTGTTCAGGGTCAGTTTCCCAAAGTCTTGCTTGGAGAGTTGAGGTGGAGAAGGTTGGGAACTAGCCAAGGAGCTTGGTAAAACATAGCCAAAAGAGGTGCCATTTTTTCACATGCAAACAGTGGCATGGAAACTTGTTTATGCTCTGTCATGACTAGACAACCCAAATATCACCAGGCCTACATCAGCAGTTAGGTCTGGATTCTGTCATAGTCAGTCCCTCTGGTATTCAGAGATGCTGGCTCAGGAGAGACAGCACAGTTCAATTTCCAAATGCATCTGAAATCCTTTAAGCCCTTTGTTGGAGGCATTGCAAAATCACAGTGGGTATGAGCCTTTTTTCCCTTCAGTGGTTGCATCACAGCTACCAAGACAGCACAACTGGCTCTTTCTCCAGAGAAACGCTGGCATCTGTTGTCCAAAGGTTAAGCATGCTGGAGCCTGGCTTGTTGAATTGCATTTCATTAGAGAGTCCCAGGGAAGAGCCAGCTGAGCTCTATGGCTCATGGGGAGTAGGAAGCAATCTCTTGCTATTCTTTCTCCTGGGAAGGCAAGCCACATATGGTGTTCTGCCTATGGCACAAACAGTTAATTTCCACTGGCTTGTCTATAGCTTCAGCAGCTCTGAGATTGAAAGGATGGCTTCTTCACGGCTCCCTGCTCTCTGAGTTCCTCTTGAAATCTCTGCTTTTGTCCTGCAGACTCTTCTCCAGCAGCTTTGTCTTGCTGGGGAGGTAAACACTTGGCTTGGGATGGAGGAGAATTTAGCTGCTTTGATTTCTTGCTGCCTAACTCAGGGTCTGTGGAACAATTATTGTGACTCCTGAGATTGTTAACCATTTCTACCTTACTCCCATACAAAAATGTCACTCTCTGCTTCTCTTTGCCCTCCTCTGAAATGCTTACTAATGACTGTGGAACCACAGTGATCCACATGGAAGAAGAATCAGCTAAAGCAAACATAAGATACTTGGTGGTGATAGTGGCAATAATGATTATGATGATGACAATTGTGGTGGCAGTGGTAAGAACAATATTCCTAACAAGCATTTGTTGAGATAATTTAATATTTTATGCACATTATGAAGTACTTCGCACAAAGTCTCTTATTAAATTCTCTGATTCTCTCCAATGCTTACAGAGACAGGTATTCTTACTAACTCCATTTTGCAAAGAAAAGTAACCCCTAATTTACTAGAGACATGATTCTAACAAAAAAGAACCAGTGCTTAATTTTAGGGTAACACTAATAGTGGCTATGTTGGCTCCATGTCATTCTCAGAACTCTGTTCTAGAAGAAGATAACTGATCACTGTTCCTCATGGCAACAACTCCTGAGACAATAATGGCAATGGCCATGATTATTGAAAGTTTTACATGTCAGACATTATGCTTGGAACTTCACACATATTACCTCACACAAACCTGCATGTTCATAAATAACAGAACAGCTTGAGCATCACAAACATAAACATCCCGATGCAGGAGTCTCTGCTAGCTGAAACATTCTGCACACTGGCATAATGCCATAAGTGGAAAATTCCACTCTAACTTCCTGAAACAGACCACAGGAAAAGTAAAGGCACATTAAAAATGTCATTATATTTGGTGAACATGGTGGCACTTGCAGAAAGAGCACCCCAAGTTTGGGTTACACAAAAGAGAAAGGAAAGAAGGAAGAAAGGAAAGATGGAAAAAGAAAGGAAAGGGAAGAGAATGAAAGGAAGAAAAAAAAAGGAAAATAAAAGAAAGGCCAGGACAAGATAATAAAATTTAAAAACTCTACCTTTAGGCTCCATAAGGCATAAGGAAACAGGTGAATGCCATGTTTTAACTTAAGTCTCATCAATTCACTGTATACATGCAAATATTTGAGAATTCAAAACAGTACAAAACCTTCTAGACCTCAGCTAATAACACTGCAGACAGTTTGTAATGCCACCAACACAAATGTAAAATAAACTCTGACAGTAAATAATGTGCCCTGCCCATCAGCTCATTGGGCTATGGGAAACTGAAATTCAGACCCAAAGCTATTGATTTCAAAGTCCAAAATATTCTCAAAGGCTGTTTCTTTTTCTTTTTTTTTCCCCCCTTACTGTTTTCTTAGGAGAAATGCCCAAGGAGGAAATTACATGTTGACAGTTTCTGTATTTACCGGCATGTGACTGGCAGGTCACCATGTTTCTACACATGCAGCTTTGTGCGCTGGATGCACAGTGCAAGTCCACGTTCAGAAACAAGTGTCTGTTGAATCCACTACATGCTAGGCTCTACATGAGACTCTGGGATGTAGTACTTGTGTCTAAGGAACCCATAGCTTCACAAGGAGGAAGATTTTTGGATACATACTTTGCTAAAATGCAGGGAAAGAGTCCAGAGAGAGGCCTGTGTGCCCTTTCACACTATAAGCACTTAGTACACTTGAACTTTGGAGAGAATCTGGTGTCAGCTAAGCACTATTTACAGATAACTTGGTTTCTACTGTTACAATTTTAGAGAGTAATAGTGTTGCTAGACATTTGTGAAACTGAAAAGCAAGCAACCATAGCAAATAAAACAACTATCAGTTGGCCAATCAATTACTGAGTCAGTCAGTTAGAACCTCCTACTCAGAAAGTTGCCCAGGCCACCCCCTCCTTTGGAAGAACAGAGCTACTAGGTCAGGGCATCTGTGCTGAGCTCCACATAGTTCTGCCTTGCCCCCTGACCAGGACAGCAGGTTCACAGTGCTCCCCTTCCAGCCCAAGTGGCTTGATTGAAGTTGGGACACTTTGTCCAGGGACAGCTGGAATCTCTCCTATAGGACACAATGCTATGAGACTTGGAGAAGGTGGTCTCTGCTATAACCACAGACTGGTAGCTCTCCTGGGTTGAACCAGGAGAAAGTCGGGAAATTCTGGGAAGCCAAAAGAGGAATGAGGAAAAGGAAGCAGACAAGTAAGAAGCTGAGACAAGATCTCACAGTCCTGGGGTGCTAAAAGAACACCCTTGAAACTCTAACTCCCTTCAAGTTCAGGAGAACAAATAACTTTTTTGTTTGGAGGCCGCTGTTTTATTTTACTAAATTCTTTTAGATTTGCTCACTCTGCTGGGCTTCTCCTTCTTCCTGAAAAAAGATCTCTGTCTAGAATGCTCCCAGAACCTTCCAGACTATCACATCATCTTTATAACCCATTATTTCATCTCAACTACTGTCCCAGCTAGGGACACCTAGGTGTGTTAGGTCACTATTGTTGTGTCCATGTCTTAGCTGTAAGTTCTCCATGCTCCAAAGAATCATTGCCTGTTTGGTGCTGGCCAGCCTTCAACTCCCATGGTACTTCCTTCACATGGCTTCTATGACCCAGTGGCTGCAAAGCCATTCTGCCTTTTCTACAGAGCTTGATCAGCAGATCTGGTCCTTGCCTGTACTTTCTCCATCTATTAGTGTTACCAGCTCATCTACCAGAACAGACTGTGCTCCAAGGGGAGAGGCTTCCTTCTTATCATCTTCAAACACCACCTGACTTTAGCAAACAATAGATGCTAAAAATGCAGTTATAGGGCTGGACAGACAGCTCAGCAGGTAAAGTTTTGACAAGCCAGATGACCTGAGTTTGATCCCTGGAACACACATGGTGAAAGGAGTGAAAGGACTCCCACAAGTTGACCTCTGACCTCTACAGGCACGCTGTGGCTTGTGTGTGTCCCCCACTCACAAAAATAAACAAATGTAAAAGATAAAATGGAGATACAAAATTAATAAATAGATAAGTTCAAATTACTAGAGTGCATAATTTTAAAATATCAACATTGAAATTCTAGAGAAAAAGTGACAAGCAAAGATACTAGATCACATCAAACATGTGCATGTCCCAAAAGCAGTTGTGCAGTCAGCTCTCCAACTGAAATGCCTGTGTGACTGTATCATACACTATATCACACACTCCTTTGCGAAGCTGGTACCCAAGAGTTCCCATGCTCTGTGTCTTCAGTGATGTGTCTTCAGTGTCTTCAGGGAGCTCTTGTTATCAGCTTACCATGTACTTTTTACCATAGGATGTAGTAAGCAATTTTTATATTTATTTGTTCATTGTCTCTGAGAATATAAGGGAATGACCTTCCTCTCTCTTGCTACGGCATCCTGTGCTCCTGAAGAGTACTCAGAATAGAAGTGATGTGCAATCAACTAGCACCACTGGAAGAATGACTAAAAGAGGAAGGACTGAGAAATGGAAATGCACAAGGGTCATCGATTCTCCCTCACTCAACATCACTGTTGCAAGCACATAGACTCCTTGGTGTCCTGCCTAGATCCTTTCCTAGCCAGCGCCATTGTCCCAGCTGGCTGCCAGAAGTCCAGGATGCTCCTTCTGAGAACTGCCCTCAGAACTGTCTCTCCCTGAAATGTTCAAAGAGGTTGCATATTTCCCCTAGAGATGGCCAATGACTGATTAATAGAGATAAGAAAAGTTCCACGGTATTGTTTGCCACAGGATCAAGTTGAGTGTACCTACCTCCTCTTCATTGTTTCTCTCACTCATTTGCAGTTTTACTTGTAAGTACTCTCTCAAAAGAAATCACTGATATAAAAATCCTGCCATTCCCCCTTTATTTCAAGAAGCAAATCTAAGATACCGGGGTTATTTATTATCTATTACCTGTCAGTGTTGTTTGATTTTTTTTTTTTTTTTGGCTTTGTAGACAGGTTTTCTCTGTGTAGCCCTGGCCATCCTGAAACACTCTCTCTCTCTCTCTCTCTCTCTCTCTCTCTCTCTCTCTCTCTCTGAAGACCAGGTTGGCCTCAAACTCATAAATTCACCTGTCTCTGGCTCCCAAGTGCTGGGATTAAAGGCATGTGCCACCACCACCCAGCACTTCTTTACCCATTTGTAAATTTAATTTAACCTAACCTTCACAACTTCACAACTAGTTTGCAAAACCATTATCTCTGATTTACTCAAGCTCATCAGGTTAAATAACAGTTAATGTATTCCACATGGTCAAGGCAGGATCTGAACACTGATTGCCCAACTCTAGTCTATGAGACTCATATTGCTCTACAGTCATACATTGTTATCAGAATCTGAAATGCCCAGATGGACCCTTGCTTAAAGGCTTGGTCCCTCCATGTGGCACTGTTCTAAAGGGTGTAGAGGCTTTAGGAAGTGGTCTCTGGTGGCATTAGAGCAGTGGAGAAGGCCCTTGAGGGTTAAGGACACCTCTAGCTCCTCAAGACACCCTCAGCTTCTTTTTCATGAATAGCCACTGAAATAGGCACCTTCTGCCATGCCTTCCTTGCCACGATGGCTGAAACATCTCTGAAACCATGAGCCAATGCAAATCCTTCCTCTTTTAACTTGTTTCTATTAGGTGTTTTCGTCACAGTGATAACAAAATAACTCACACAGAAAATATTCAGAAATATTTTAATGGCAAAAACATGTTCTGTGGCTGGCCCCAGTTAAACAAGGTATGTAATTAATCTCAACTGCAGAATCCCTAAATTGTAAGGTAATCAAGTCACCTTTCCTTTGCCAAACTGGCTCTCCCTGCACATTCTAATGAAAGCCTGGCTTCCCAGTTAAGGTAGGGGTGGGGTTCGGCAATTTTCACTATGATCTGGCCCTAAAATACATTCTCAGGACAATAGGTAGACAGGTAGACCTGTCTGCTAATGGATGAAGACATTCAGAAATGATATGTGGTACTCCCCAAGGCCACACAGCACTTTCTCATCAGGCTCAAGTGTTTCAGATTCCTTAGCAGTGTCTGAGACTGTTGAGCTATTGTCTTTTACAAACCCACAGCTTTCACCATTACTGAGAGTGATGGACCACCAAGAGAAATTGGTTTTGGCTTTAATTTCTCCCCTCCGTGTCTGATTCTATTAGTCAAGAATGGGACAAACGAAGGAAAGAAGGAAGGAAGGAAGGGAGGAAGAGAGAGAGGAAGGGAGGGAGGGAGGGAGAGAGGAAGGGAGGGAGGAAAAGAGAAAAAGGAAAAGAAAAAACAAAACAACAACAACAAAAAACATGGACTGGAAAAGGGCTCCTATCTCCCAAGTGTAGTACACACAAGTTTATCAACCATTACCAAGTGGAACTTGGATTAGTTGATATGTAGAACTGAAATCTATAAAGTGTCTAAAATTGAGAGGAATGAACTGCTCATTTCTTTTGGAGCTGTGTTATAAGGGAGATTTTGGTTTCTAAATATTTGAACCATTTTTCCTGGTCTGAGTAAGTAGAAGCCAACAGTAGGTAGATGAAAGACCAATCATACATGAGAGACAGAACCTCAGCACAGTGCTGATGGAAAGAAAATTTGTTGAAACTGTGGCTGGTAAGGGATTGCTATTTCTTGCAAATGAATTAGCAGCGAGAATTCCAGGTGAGATTACTGACTGTTATATTCTCTCTGTGACTAATATGCTTTGTTTCTGTCAAAACAATGTACCAAATTATCAGGCCCTATCTAGATTTTATTTGCTCTCAAAAACAGTGCATTTTGTACCAAGGAAGAAAATAGAAAAAAAAAGTTATTTCATTAATTCTGCAATATGGAAAAGAAAATTTGCAACCTGGTCTCCAAATTAAAAAAAAACAACAAAAATCTGTAACTGCAGTCTACAGATGGCTATACTGTCTTGCTTGTTTTGGACCAGTGGTTCTCAACTTTCCTAATGCTGCATCCCTTTAGTACTGTTCTTCATGTTGTGGTAACATACAAGCATGAAATTATTTTTGTGTTACTCCATAACTGTAATTTTGCTAGTATTGTGAATCATGATATAAATATCTTTTGGAGATAGAGGTTTGCCCGAGGGGTTGCAATCCACAGATCAAGAACCCCTGCTTTGGACAATTTTGTGCTCTAAGGAAAAACCTCATAAAACAAAGATTTTCAAGTATTTTCATTATAGTAGATAACACTTGGCTATCAATGCCTTGAACTATATTTTCTGTAGTAGTGACAGGAATTGGTGTCAGGATCTTGTCCCTGCTAAGCAACCTAGGATGCTGCTGTGTCTGAAGACTGTGATCAGTCACTTCCCTGAGATTCTGTACAAAGACACTTTGATCCTGTCTGTCTTTCAAAGAGTCAACAGCTTGGTTAGTACAGAAACACAGCAATATAGCAGCTCCAGAAACAAGGTTCCCTATGTCCATTGATAAAGACAGACATTGTGACATATCTGTAGTGCATTCTCTAGTTGTCCTGTGGAAAAAAAATGAACACCACTGGGATAAGAGTAGCAGCAAAGAACCTAGTTAGAATCCATCTGAGGAATCCATGGGAGAGGGGTATCTGCTTGGGACTCTACCAATATGTTTGGTTAGCCAGGCACATGGGTTAGCTTGAAGCTGGGTGGCATGATGGATTAGTCCTGACCTGTGAACTGTAGGCAGAAATAACATGGCTCATTTCAGACCAGTGCTGATGCGAGGTGTGACGTTCTGTGTCCTCCTGTCTCAACCTGGGCCTGATGACATCCCACATTTTGGAAGTCTTTTAATGAGGATCTAGTGTGGGGTGGAACTCCTCATGCTTAGGGTTGAACTGACATGGAATCTGGCCTGAGTGCAGCAAATGCATGGGGTTTAAAGCACAGGGGTAGGGTTATTAATTTTTTTTTTTACTGCAGTACAGTGCAGCAGATTCTACATGTAACACTAACTGGGGACATGAGCAATCAGGTTTAGGAAGCAGTTGTGATAGATCTCAGGAGTTTCTGGTGGGCCGAAGATAAAGGACACTGAAAGAATTGTTAGCAAGGAACCTGAGATTAGCTAAGGCACTTATCAGTTACAACTCTTGCCTCCACTGAGCTCAGCATAGTCTCTAATCCTGTTCCACAAGATGCTTTGGAAACATCCTCAAGAAAAGTGGTGAGTGACTTGATTGCTGTAGTTGGGACTGACAGCCCCCCCCACACACACACACCATCCAACAGTGTTTTGACAGTCTGGGACAGGCTTAAAGACACTTGATCAGAATTTTTATTTTATTATGGAAAGCTAGTGAGTTGGGATGAAGGGTGCACAGGCACCCTTTTCATTTGCTTCAGCCTCTCAGAAAGAGTAAAACCTGGGGCATTTTTGTGTCATCACCAACAACAAGAGTCAGGAAAAACAGAAGTGCTGAAGAAAACAACAACAACTTTTGTGAGAACCATAAATCAGGAAGAACAAACTGATATCCAATAATGCCCCTAGTGATGTAGGTTCACAACGCAGTTTTCCCTAAAGCAGTGACCGGTCACACTGGCTTTAAGGAACACATCAAAAGCCCTGCTGAGTTCTTGTCCTCGAATCACTGTTGCCCTGGCACAACCTTGTTGTTAGATAAGTTATAATCACTATGTCTTAGCCATGATATATTTTTCAGATTTCTTTTTCTGATCATTTTATTTACTGATTTATTAATAATCCCACTGGTAATCATTTTATTTACTGATTTATCAAAAATCTCACTGGTAGTCCCAGCTATCCTAGTGATCACTACATATATAGGCTGGCCTAGAAATCTTGGCAATCCTTCTTCTGCCTCATCCTCCCAGGTACTAGAATAAGCCATCTTGTTGGCAGTTGGAGAGCATGAATGATACAACTCTATGAGCGTCTCTTCTTAGGGTAGATAAATTAGATGCTGCCTTGATTCTTTCCCTTTGGGACACTTAGAGAAAAAAACATACCACCTAGCCCCATAGCCCTTATGTTTAGTTTATAGCCAAATGAGTCCTAGATTTTTTAACAAAATTTCCTCTTTGAATCTCTCTCTAGTATACCCAGCACATAGCACAATTAGAAAATGGAGCAACACTACAGGAAACATGGAAAGAATGGCCAAAAGGCTGGACCAGAGTCCAGATCTGCTTGGAAGAGATCATGTCATCCTCAGGCCCCATTTTTGAGAACTCACCAAATATTCTCTGGTAGTTTATTATGATGACAATCTTAAGAAATATATGTGCTGGGCATTTAGGTCTTAGGAACAAGGTACACACACACACACACACACAATCCTTTAACTTATCTTTCTTTAATTGAGTGTAATATAGTTAGGCAGACAGGTACAAAATCCACATGAACGTGGTATAGGAGGCAATGCTGAGCTTTTCACACCATGGCGTCTCTGAGAGGGCACCAACACTGAATTTTGAAGGCACATAAGAGGCTAGTTTGGAAGACATATAGGAGACCAACTGTGGTGCATTCCTGAAACTGTAGCATTCTGGAAGCTGAGACAGGGGGATTATGAGTTCAAAGCTAACCTGAGCTACATAATAAGACTCAGGCTAAGAAAATCATTACCTACAAAAGACAAATGAGAAAGAGAGAAAAAGAAAGTGTGTGTGTGTGTGTGTGTGTGTGTGTGTGTGTGTGTGTTTGAAAATTAAATAAAGGCAAAAAAAAAAGCATTTCAGACACAAGAACCGGCCTGGAGAAACAGAAGGAGCCTTCCCTCTGGGAACAATGTTGACTTCAGCATGGGAAGTATTTGCTGTGTAAGGATGGGATAAGCATCATGGGAATCTGCTACAGAAATCTGAATTCCGTAGGACATTTAAGAGCTAGGAATGTAGATATGGCAGTCATCAACTGCTGGAGAGGTGGGAAAAGAGCCAAGGAAGCACAGCAAGAGAAATAACAGACAGTGAGGTTTGCACTGCTTGGGACACTCAGAATTAAGAAGCAGAAAAAAATGGCCACAGAAAAATGAGTACTAAGGGCTAAAAGGAAATCCAGAATACTGATAGTTTTAAGCATATGGTCCATAAAAACAAACAAAAAATGCAACTAAATTAATATGCATTCCATTTAGCGACATGAAGAGTTTTTGCAAGTTTCCCAGAAGTCTACTCAGTGGTGTGGGAGTCACAGAGCAATGAAGAGAGCTGCAGTTGGCTTGTGCTCCCATACTAAGAAAAGGAGTGAACTGAAAATGGTCTCAGACAAGACAAGACATTTTTAAACTAAAAATCAGAGGGCATTGTAAGCTGAAGCCAAAAAAAGGAATAGAAATGAAATCTATGGAGATTGTCAAGGAATGCAAACTGAAAAGGTAAAGCACAGAGAGAACAACCTTGGACAGGACAGTTCCTCATACATTCTAAGCATGTCTACCATAGTATCTGTAACTCAAGACCCAGCACAGGCACAAAGAAACATGCATAATCAGTTTTATATGGAAAACAAATTACCAGAGAATATTTACACTCTGCCATATTATAAACTCTGCATTTCACTTTCTCTACTAGCTCATTTCATTGACAAAATCAAATCTGCCAGTTAGATTTCATGACCCACTGACCAACAAGGAAGGACCCAACAGATGCCAAGACTCTTCAATTCCTAAGATTAGATGAGAGAGAAAAATTAGAGACAAAAACAAACATTCAGGTACAGATGGGAAATCAAAGCAGTTGAGGCTGTAGATGCACACATCTAGACATGGATAAGGTCATGTGTTAAGTATTCATAGACTAGAGTCGAGAAGAGAGGCAGGGAAAAGAAGGAGGCCATCCAGAAAAGCTACTGCCAACAGAAAGGAATGCTGAGCAAGGACAAGGACATGCCCACTGCTGTCCAGGCCCAGTTAAGCCAGTGTTTGTTTTAGCATGAGCAAGGATGATTCTGCAAAGCTCCATCAGGTTCCATCAGGCTCACCAGTTTTGTCTGGTACTCTTTCACCAGAAACAAGCCATAGTTACAGAATACATACTGAAACAAAAGTACACCATCCGATGGGCTCCTTTGTTGAATGAACTGACAATACACAGAGCTCCTTTCAATTTCTGTCCCCCACCCACCTCTGACAGAACAGACACAAGCACTTTCCCTATAGTCTCCCAAACAGATACACACCCTCCTCCATCTTCATCAAGGTTTTTCTTTGGAGCACAAAAAAATGGTCCAACTGTGAAACTGACAACACCAAGCATGGTCTTCGGCACTCTGTAGGTACACTCTGTAGGTAGCATCTGTCTGCCATGCATTGCAGAGGCATGTCAGTAGCCATCCTTTGTGTTTATACTGTTGGTCCAACAGATCACTTCCATACCATGCCACTGTAATGTTGGAAACAATATGGCTTTTGTCATTCATTTGACAAATATTTATAGGGCAGGGACCATGTGCCAGATGTTCCAGCACAGAGACAGAGTGTAAACAGGAAAAACATGGCTCCTGCATCAAGTTGCTAGCATTCACTTCTAAGGAAAAAGGAAGACAAGAGAGACAATTTTCTTCTTCTTCTTCTTCTTCTTCTTCTTCTTCTTCTTCTTCTTCTT
>NW_026592732.1:10629625-10666053 GCF_907164565.1 Psammomys obesus
TTCTTCTTCTTCTTCTTCTTCTTCTTCTTCTTCTTCTTCTTCTTCTTCTTCTTCCTCCTCCTCCTCCTCCTCCTCCTCCTCCTCCTCCTCCTCCTCTTCCTCCTCCTCCTCTTCTTTTGTTTTCTTCTATTCCACCTCTTCCTTCTCCTTCTCTGTCTTAGTGATGTAAAGATAATAGAAAAGAAGCATGAGGGAGTAGAGAAACCCTGCCGAAGCATGTAACTTGGAGCCTGGAGCTGAAAGACAATGTGGCTATGGCCTTGTCATGAAAAAACAAAACAAAACAAAAAAAACAAAAAAAAAAAAACAGGACGGAGTGTGTAGGGCTTGTAGGCACACTGAAGACACACATCTCTTCTACAAGGTATTTCAGTCAGGGGAGTGATGAACAGATGGCCATTCCTCAGTGTCTGAGCACATAGCCAATTGCTTATCAGAATAAGGTGACTCAGTGGCAAAAATAAAAATAAAAGTCAAAGGTCTGTTTTCTGTGAGGCTTTGCTAACTCTCCTCCAGGTATAAACACTGATGACCATCATCTGCATCTTGAGACCTTTCCCTTCCATTCTCACAAAACACTTCAGTCATTTGAACTGAGGTCTCTTCTCTTTCCTGTCATTCAATCTTGAGGCCAAATGATAATTTATAGTAATGAGAAGCAGGACTTTTCATACAGACTTGACCCTCCCAACACCTTTGGATGAGACATTAGGTTTTATCATCAAAACAGAACAGCATAGACATCTCTTTGTTCAGGTTCTAAGTTTTCCTGGAGTCAGCTCTGCTCTTCGGACTTCATCACTGACCAGAAGTCTCAGCAGTACTCACTAAGATTGCCCTCTTTGTTTCCTACTCCACTCCCTATTCCAAGGAGCCTCAGCATCCACATGACCCCCTTCCCTCCCTTTCCTCAGTTCCAAAGATTACTGCAGACTGAGCTAGTAGGTAGAGCTGACTCTATGAAATGCACCCTGCTGGGTGTGGTAAGTTCTTAGCTCATGCACCTGGAATTCACCTTGTGTCTGTCTGTTAAGTGTAAATCTTCAGGTTTAATGATTAAGTGGAATGACAACAGAGACCTGTGCAAGATGGGCAATGGGTACTCAAGAATGGCTGCATTTCTCTGTGAGGCTAGAAGCCTTGCCCTGGAGTCTAGGCCATGAAGTTGATGGAAAACCTGCCCTTTACCAAAGCTGCCACCTCACTTTCTTATGGAGGAGGAAAGCTGTTGACATCTTAGGAGGGAAAAAGGAGGGAGTTATTTTTATCTTATTTCTACTCCACCTGCTGACCTTTGACTTCTGCATTGTCCATTCTGAGACTCCCACTCCCAGGCCTTTAAAAGAGCCCTTTGGAGGAACTTTTGCCTCTTTTAGCTCCTTGTCCCTGTAATGTTAAAATAGTTAAGTTAAAAACAAGTTTTTCTACTACTACAATGACATGTAATTAACTTGTCAGCTTTGAATCCATGTTTCACAGTTTATCTCTTAAGTAAGTAGCCCTTTGTGTAGTGGGCTATGAGAACTATCCTCACTGTGGTTATGAAAATGGAATTAAATTAGACAATGTCCAGTGTCTCGCACATGAAACTGTTCACTTTTGTCATTGTCCTTCGCTAATCTGAGAACAGCTGATAACAAATAAAATCTTGGACACTTGATGACTCAGCAGTTGTCTGTTGTACCTGATCCTCACTCTCCGTTTGGTGTTGGTGGCAGCATTTTGCTCATTGGCTCTATCTACAAGGTTAGGAGCTGGGGACAAGGTGAATGCCATTCATTTGGCTCTGCTGTGTGCTGTAGCTGGTCTTCTGAATGGATGAATTCGTTATGATAGAACTAGCAATCATTTTCTTCAGAGTCAAATGCAGATCCAGGGTATTCCCAAGCCAACCATAGCTCTAGAGCTCTCATTTCCTAAAGCCTGATGCAATCTTTCCACAGGTTTGAAGGCAACAAGATACTCACTCCCCTGCTTATTTGTCACTGCCTGTCCCCATACCTAAGCCCTCTCCTGTCTTGCCAACATGAAATTGACTCATAGGGCTTTCAGGTGCTCATGCCTCAGACCTCCATGGCAATGACTCACATCTCAGTTACTGTCGATGGGGTTCTGGACTTTGTACAGTAGTCTAATAACACATACCTGTGCCCACATTCAAAGGCTTCCATTCATTAGTGAAACTGACCTCTAACCCTAAATGCACCTGGTTTTTAATTCCCTGCCTTTAGACCTTTGCTCCCTTTGTTTACTTTCAGGAATACTGTCTCCATTCTTTACCTCCTGCTGACCCCCATTATCTCGTTTTGTCAATATTCTTCTGTCTTCTTGAGTTTAACTCAAACACATTCTCCTTGCAGCTTTGCTCTTGCCTCCCCTATCTCTCTTCTTTTAAGGCTCACCTTATCTTATGCACAGTTCACTTGGAGCGCCATTTTCAAACTACACATTCTTCCTCTAGCTCACTATATCATGCTAGGGAGTCACATCTCTGACATTTAGTTTGAGGTCCTATGGAATCTCTCAGGCATGACTAAAGGTTGAGTTGCAGATCCAAGCAAGTCATCCATAAGTTAAATAACTTATCAACTATCCCTCATGGGCTAGCATAGTGTCCAGGTGCCAAGGACACACTGGTGGTTAACTAGACAAAGTCTTTATTCTTGAAGACCCCATTTTTTATGTTTAAAAAATTCCAGAAGTATTTAAAAAAAATAAAGGTGCAGAATGTTGCCACAGAAGGAGAGCGCATTTCAGACTGGTTCCTCTTTGTTATTCTGGTAAAGTGATGCTTAATTAGGTTTCTATCAACCAGTGTTTATTTTAACAGATATCACTGCATTTGATCCCGATAACAGTGCTAAGAATTCAGACCTGTTGCTACATTTGAGGAAACAGTGGCACATTGAAGGCAAATACTCTACATAAGCCCGCAAGAGCAAACATATGAGGAGTCAGAGCCTACTTTCCTCTGAAATATTCTATCCACCAGCCATGGTATCACCCCCACCCCAGGACTGTGGGCAAGAGTCTCCATACTGACACAAGCCACATGACCCATGGGGTGTGTTTACTGGTTTTCCACTTAGAAGTTTCTCAGTAATCAGTCTTCATTGCTAAAGCCCTACACACCACTTGACACATTTTCAACTGGAAACATTTGTGCCATAAATTTCAACAAATTCTAGCCATACTTTCAGAAGCATCACCAGCCCCTTTATCTAGAGAGTGTTACAAGAGTAATGTCCACTAATTTAGGTTCCCATGTCACCCGCAGCCACAGAGCTACCTCTTGACAGGGTCATTACATCCCAGACTCCTCATAGGACCTAGTCTCTGAGACTCCATGTTTCTGCACACAGGGTCACTGATAAGCTTGTAAAGAATCTTTTTAAAATTGTACTCTCAGCATAAGCTAGTCTTAGTAGGCTTTGATGTGACTTTTATCCAAGATCATCTGTGGCACAGCTATAGACAGACAGAATAGTCTATAGAAGAAGGCATGCAGAGGGAGCTGGAGGTCAGGCTATGTTTTCCTGACTACCATACATCTGAAACATACTCCTCTTACAGTAAATATTTGCTAAGTAAAGCAAATGAGTAAGGTATTTATTTTTAAATCACCTTGAAAACACCATAAGATGATCTATAGAGTATGGTCAAAAGAAAATTAACTTCATGTTAAAAATAATTTTGATTCCTGATTCCACTCTGAGGTAAGTGGTTGGCAAGACACAACATAAGGAAATGCACCTATGAGTGCATTTGGGTCCTTAGCCTGAGAGTTTCCTAATGGAGAGTGTTCCAAGTCTCAGAAACACCAGTTACCCCAAACAAGCAAATGTCCCTTCAAACTCCCAGGGTTCTGCAATCTGTGCTGTGTCACAGGGCACTCTTGTTGACTTCTGAGTAGAGCCAGTGAGTAAGATCCCAAGAACCAAGAAGGAGCTTGCTCAAAGTGTGAGAAGGTAATAAAAGCTTTCTGTTTGACATTTCCACAGAAGGTACCACCAAGGGTACCTCCAATGCCTTTGACACTGCCCCTGCTCTGTTGCCAAACCCAGAACAAAGTAATCAACAAAGCTGCTTCATCTTCTCCTATGAGAGGTCATCATTACACGGCCACTGTCTTTAGGCAAATCTTCAACATCAATCAAAGAAAAAATAAAAAAGAATGTGATGAACAATGGCCTGGTCACTGCCAAGCCCTACTACCTCAAGGAAAGCCTTTCGCTGGTGCTTTTGACAGGCACTCAAGAGTTAGTGCTCTTGCTACTCTCTGATATGTCTGTGAGATAGATAACATCGTACTCCACCTACAGATAGAGATGGTGATTATGGGAGAGGTTAGAAAGTTCCCCCTTGAACACACAGCTTGTGACTAGTTAAATCCACAGGTGTCTTTGCAGATTAATTTTTACCACACTAGATCTTCAGCTGTGAAACATCGTCTTATGATCTTTCCCCAGTTCTGTCTAATTTCCTTTAATTCATTTAAAAATTGATGCTCAAAAATATTTCAAGTTCTATATGTGGTTCAAATAATTAGTTGTATTGATTAATTGAATTATTCAAGTTCAGTTGTGATAGGTATAGTTGGATAATATCATGAAGACTAGGACACAAAATTCAATGTTATTCTGACACAATATTTTATGACACTCTATTTTGTAAAGTGAGCATCACTTTATAAAATAGGAGTAAAGGCAGTTATCAGGGGCTCCAAAAGAAAGGGGATTTGGTCTTGCAGAGCAGAGCCTGAATTACTTATAGAAGATGGAGAGTGTAACCTGAACCTCAAATGTCTGCTAGTGCTCAACAATACTTAAATTTCACAGACAGCATGGTACACATGCTCCTCCCACTTGTCTGTGTAGGTTGAGAGAGCCCCTGTGTAAACTGAACCTGTTATTATTTCCAACATTTTAAAGACAAAAGAATGCCAAGTGCCCATAAAAGCCCATCTCTCAGGACAGGGCTCATTTAAAATGCTGTGACATTCAAAGTCTACCTACCTTTCATTTCTTCCTTGTGGTCATTGCTTCTGTAAGTCAGACCCACACACAGACATCCCGATAATTCAGACAACTTCTGTCAGGTTTTTCTCTTCACTCATAGAAGATGGGCCAGGGGTTAGCTTCCAAAGTTTGACAGCAAAGCGATGCCTAGTTAGAAATTCAGGTGGCTTTCACTATGTGTCAGACAAGGTTCATACGCTTCTTACTCATTGCTCTCGTGTAACAAATTCAGTAATCCAACCACTGAGACTGTTGGTGTTTCCACCTTAGAGATGGAAAAGCTGGGGTGTTAATGGGGTTAAACATGTCCCTGAGGTCACCCAGCTGTTAAGTCTCAGCACTCAGTTTTAAGCTAACACAGCTGCAGGGAGTCCTTCACCAGCTCCTTGTTACCCAAACTAATTTGTTACCCTAAAAGCAGCAAAAGAGGAGGGAGTAGTATGATTCTAAAAATTAAGGCAAACCAAAAGTGGTTTTATTTATTGTATTTGGATCAATGTATGGCCACATATATAACAGTCTAAATTTTGTGAGCTTAGATTTGAAAAAAAAATACACTGCTAAGATGCACACATTGCTAACCTCCTGGCTACAAGCATGAATCAATATCACTCCAGAACCACTTTCAAGTCACTCTAAAGTCACTTGTGAAATGATCATCACTTTATATTTTTATTAATATTTTTCTAGTTAAATCAGTTCCCTTATGTGTAGTTTTGTATTGGCCTCTTCCACGTACATTTTGAGAATCTTGGTATAATTAATTTAGTTTCTTTTTTTTCTTTTTAAATTTATTTATTTATTATTTTTTTTTAATTTTATTTTTCTCATTAGTTACATTTTGTTAATTCTGTATCCCAGCTGTATCCCTCAATCCCTCCCCAATCCCACCCTCCCTCCCTCATCTCCTCCCTGCCCCTTTCCAAGTCCACTGATAGGGGAGGACCTCCTCCCCTTTCATATGACTCCGTTTTGTCAGGTATTTTCAGGACTGGCTGCAAAGTCCTCCTCTGTGGCCTAACAGTACTGCTCCTCCCTTGGGAGGTGGGGAGGTCAAAGAGCCAGTCATTGAGTTTCTGTTAGAAATAGTCCTTGTTCCCCTTACTATGGGAAACCAATTGATTACTGAGCTATCACGGGTCACATTCGAGCAGAGGTTCTAGGTTTTATCCTCTCATGGTTTTTGGTTTAGTGTCCATCTCAGAAAAGACCCTGTGCCCAGATATGTTTGGTCCTTGTGGAGCTCCTATCCTTTCCACATCAAACTCCCCTTCTTTCATATGATTCCCTGCACTCTGCCGAAGGTTTGGTTATGAGTCTTAGTATCTACTTTGGAACACTGCTAGGTAGAGTCTTTCAGATGCTTTCTGCGGTAGACTCCTGTCATACGTTCAATGCATATCCCATTTGTCTTTCTAAATGAGGATTGATCATCATACCCCGTGTCCACTTTCTTGATTATCTTCTTTAGGTGTATAGATTTCATTATGTTTATCATATCTTTTAGGTCTATATAAGCGAGTATATTCCATGTTTGTCTTTCTCCTTCTGGGATACTTCACTCAGAATGATCTTTTCTAGATCCCACCATCTGCCTGCAAATTTCATGATTTCCTCTTTTTTGATTGCTGAGTAGTATTCCATTGTGTAAAAATACCACAATTTCTGTACCCATTCTTCATTGATGGACATCTGGGTTGTTTCCAGGTTCTGGCTATTACAAATAAAGCTGCTACAAACATGGTTGAGCAAATGTCCTTATTGTGTACTTGAGCAAATTTTGGGTATATGCCTAGCAGTGGTATAGCTGGATCTTGAGGAAGCACTATTCCTAGTTGTCTAAAAAAGCGCCAGATTGACTTCCAAAGTGGTTTTACCAGTTTACATTCCCACCAGCAATGGAGGAGGGTTCCCCTTTCTCCACAACCTCTCCAGCATGTGTTGTCACTTGAATTTTTCATCTTGGCCATTCTGATGGGTGTAAGGTGAAATCTCAGGGTCGTTTAGTTTCTTGATGTTTAATATCTTGATGTTTACTCATATTGTCCCATTTTACTAAAAATGCTTCTTTCTAAGCCTCATTTTAAAAAGAAAACCATCCCATCCATCTGTAATTTATTTAACCAAATCTCCAAGCATTCTGATTGTTTCTTCTTTGTCAAGTTAAATACTCCAATAAACTTCCTTGTATGTTTTTTATTGAATTGCTTTCTCAAGCTTTGTTAGGTTTGTATCAGATTTGGTTAGTGACTCAATCCTTAAGTACTAAATATCTAAAAGTTCTACCTCTGTGGAAGGATTGAGGATACTCTGGTAACCTTGTATACAAAGGAATGAGGTTCTCCACACCTAGGCATCTGGCTCACTCAAAGGCTGTGCAGCCACCAGGAGCAGTTAACACTGCATTTCCCTGAATCCCACATGAATTAAGGACTCTATTTCCCAATTTGAAAGATGAAAAAACATCATAACTCTCCATCGTTTTCATATTTCTTTGATTCCTGCTGATTTCAGACATTTATTCTATATTTGTTATGCATAGATGTTTAATTTTTAAACTCTTGTTCAAGACTTCATCTAATTGAAGAATTTTCCTCATTTCATATTTCCTTGTAGCTTGAGAAAATGAATATCTGAAGTATTCCCTGAAAGCCTTAATGTTGCCTTTTAGTTCCCATAGAAGTCAAGGTCAGGCTTTTAATTCTTGTAGCTCTCAGAAATCTAGGTTGTTACAGAAAATCAAATGGGCTCACCATCTGCTTTGAGAGCTTGCAATGACCTGGGAAGGGACACTAAACAAAATTAAGCAGGAAGTATTCTGCTGGTACAAAGAAGGTCAGTGGTTGGAGGAGCTCCTGTACAAAGCACTGTGGAGGTGCAAGTTTGACTTTCTAAGGCAGTTTGTTATTTACCATATCCAAGCAGAAACAAATCACAATGACACTGTAGCATGTGCAGCTCATTGAATCACTTGAGCATGAACTATTTCCTAATTGTACAGTTTTTTTGTTGCTTATTTTTTAGGAACTTCCTCTTCATCTAACCTTGCTGCATTGTGTTCCTTATAGATGAAGCCCCTCAGTTCAGGTCACACTCTAGTAGTTATAGAAGGACACAAATATCAAGAGATAGAGATTACTGACCTCCTCAGATGCCAATCATACTCTGTCTCTTCCCATGGTTTTATTTGCTACATAGCATATCACCTAAATTATTTGTCTGTTTTTACTTTCTGCCTCATTCCTCCACGGAGGCAGGGACTTTGTCCTTTGTTACAGTATCCCCAGATCCTTGAGCATATCTGCCATACACTGTGCACTAAACAAACGCTGTTTGCTTAAGTACCTGCTCACCAGGATTAAATGACCCGGAAAGGCACTCCTTTGCACTATAATCAAGCAAAACTGGTCAAGTCCAGCAGACCTGAAGCAAAGTCCCACTTTTATCTTTTGTGACTTTGGGCACATCACCCACCAGTTTCCCCTTAATTTCCATATTGAGTAATTGGGTTGGATTAATTTAAAAGAAAGAGGCGTGGAAGGAGAGAAAGAGGATGCACAGCAAGTGCCCAATAGACAATGCTCTCATAGCAATTCAGAAGCAATTTTCCTTCCTAGAGGGTGCCACTGGGCCCAGCAGCTGATGACCTACCCTGAGACAAATTCAGTCTGTCTGCAGGGACCACATGCAACACAACCTTTCCATCCACCCCAAGCCTTGTTCAGCAAACTGAGTGATGGAGAAGTAGAAAGGGAACACACAAGACAGGCAGCCTCTCCAGAGACAGCCAGGCTCTGGGGCGCTGTGTCAGGCTGAGCCATGCACCAGCAGGGTGTTTCCATGCCCACCTCTCTGCTCTCGTCTACCTCATCACCTCAGAAACTGTAGAATGAAGTCAGAGGAGGAAGACCCACCAATATGATGGAGCAACTCAATATTCCAAGGGTCCTTTTGAGCCATCTATTCTACCTTACAGTCTTCCCTGCAGTCTCCTAGAGACATTGAGGAACTAAGTGACTGGCCTCAGGTAGGGGCAGGACCTCAAGGAGACCAGCTCTCTGAACACAAGCAGCCTAATCAACTGCTGCAACATTCAGACTGAATCTGACCCAGCTGGAGTTAACCTTGCCTATAAATACTTAAATATCTACACTATGTACTATTTACTTGTCTGTCTGCTCCAAGTCACTTTTTTTTTAGCACAAGCACTTCTCCATCTATGAGGGGTTATATGCCAACACATCCCTCAAAGAAAGACACAGTCAGTACAACTCATGCATGGAATGTGAGCACTCAGCTTGGCCCACTTACATTGTGCTCACAGCACAATTCTGCAGTTGAGCGAAGCACCTGACACAGTCTGTTTTCTATGCGGTATCAGCTTGATCCTTGAACTGATGGGGGCTGAGGCTCACTGACCAGCTCAGCTCTACAAGTGTGTGGAAGCTCGGGGCGCTGGCCCAGGAAAAAGCCAAATTCAGAATTGGAGTTTTGATTTCCACTAGCTACATTTTGATTTTTGCCCCATCATAAAATGTCACCTAAACCCAACTGAACCATTATAATTTGTCTGTACTTATGACAAAGCACTGTGATTGGAGCTGGAAAATCCCCAGGCTAGAGAGCTGACTTAGGAAAACTGTAAGGGAACACAGTGGCTGAGAGGAGAGATACAACAATTCAGACACCTTTGTAGAGAGGGAAAAGCTTTGAAATAAGTCTTCAAAAATGAGGCTCATCTCTTCAGGGCATCATCACTGAGCTTCTGTCACATGCGGTGGGAGGTGTGGTGGTGAGGGAGAACAGTCAGGCCTGAGATTGCTTACTGTCCTGGGGGGAATTAAAGCATAGGTGGGAAGTCTCTAGGGGCAAGTGCTTTCATGATTCCAGAAAAGGGTCATTTGTTTAGGGACTAGTATGGTACATTGTATGAGACATATAGATGGATGGAACAGGGTTGGGGATGGAGCTTGGTAGCAGACAAGCTTGAAAAGAACTGATTGGTCCAAATGAGAAGGTACTTTGCCCAGGGCAGGAGTTTTAACAGGGCTTAGTGGGTGAAGTCAAGCCTCAGAGTTGTACAGAAGGGAATCCTATTATTACATATGTGTCTACAAAGATTTCTCGGGCACTTGTTGCATATGGATCAGGTGAAAGAGCCATTTTACAGCTTTCAAAGAAAGAAATAACTGAGCCTCCAACCAAGACATGGGTGCTTACAGATAGAGGACTCCAGAATGAGATCTGAGACGGAAGACCCACAGAATATTGGGGAGCAACTCAATATTCCAAGGATCTCTTTGAGCCATCTACTCTATCCCTACTGCACAACTAAGAAAACTTTCTTCCAGAAAGGTAAGGTAAGTAATCCAACTCCATACACTGGGCAGCTTTATCCAACAGGGGGTAGGGTGTGGGGATGGGAATAGGGGATGGGGGATGGCATCAGTCATTTTAGTTGTCTCCATGTGTCAATTCGCTAAGGATGTTTAACAAAGAACCATTGACTAGACAACTTAAAACAATCTAAATGTATTATCTCATAGTTTTGGAGAATAAACACCCAAAATTAAGGTCTAGGCATGGCCAAGCTCACCCTGAAAACTCTAGGGGAACTGTGCTTGTCCTCTCACGTGCCTAGTTAGATGACAAGTGCTGGAGTCCCAGGCTTGTGATTAGACTGGAGCAAATTGGTCTACGGTGTTCCCCAGGCACGCTGGATAAGAAAACTGCCCAACTCCAGCTTCACCTTCACATGCAACATTTCAAATACGGAGCTGACCTGACTGCCCCCCATGTCAGTGTAACCCATGACATCATATCCATATGTTCCCACGTGACACTTGCTTGGAATAAACTGGCTTCTTCTTCCTTGAATATAGGCCATGATATGATAAGGCCCATGGGAGACTGAATGGCACATTGATTCAAAATTGGGTCAATCTCTACTCCCAGCCAAAGCTGTAGCTGCAATCTTTATTAATGCCATCTCTACTTGAACTTCGGTGGTGCAGGGGAGATAGGATGACATGGCAGTGCAACAATGAAATCTCAGCTGCCCTGTCCTGCCAACAAGAGGTACTCAGTCAGAAATCTCTGAGCATGCTCAGTCTGTCTCTGTCTAGTGGGAAGAAGGAGGCATCTCTGCACTGTGGTAAGCTAATCCCCAGGTCCAGTGCATTAACTGAGTCAGCAAGTGCATTTCTCTAAGAAAAAGGCTAGCCAAATGTTGCCATTTCCTGTAGTCTTCTTGACTACTGACTAATGAGGAACCAGGGCCCAAAATAGCTGGTTTGAGCTCACCCAGGAAGCACACCCCCTACCCCACTTCCTCTGACTTCTGCACTGCAGCTGCTGTGGCCTCTAACCTGTCCCTGAGTGTCACCTCCACAGGTTCCTGATCCACCCCAGTAACAGCTTTTCTACAGTCCTCTGCACACAAGGAGCATGTGTCCTTAAAATGCTGAGATGCAAACAGGAGATGCTGACATTTCTTCAGGTATCTCATCTGTTATATCTCTCTTGTAAAGACCCACAAAAGTTCTATAGAATCATTAGGAGCCCTCTTGCATTACTCTTAAGGCTTTCAGTATAGTGAAACTTAGATTACACCTTCACTTGGTATCAGAGGTCAATCAAACAGAAAAACACTGAAATTTAATTTTGCCCTTACAGTAAAGATTTGCTAAGCAAATGAATGCTGGAGTGTAAACAAGCCCTCCCCAATCTGCCCAGGAACCCATAAGGCACAAAGTGCTTTCAGCCTTGGAAGCAATCCTTTTACATGCTAATTACAAACCCCACAGTATTTGTGAAAGTGGGCCTCTCTGGGATGTCTATTTGCCAACAAGCTGTTTATTTCCAGTTTAAAGGGGAGAACAGGCTATGAATTATTGAGTAGCCCTCTACTCAACTTAGCCAGTGAACCTCCGCCTGAAAAGCTGTGTGTCTTTTCGGGCATCCTTGGAGCTGAGCATTGCCCTGCTAGGCAGCTGTAAGATGGAGCACACTGAGTGCTGAGAGCTGCGTAGCAGTGACCTGGTCTGGTTGGCAAGCACAGGACGAGACCTGCACCATCAAGTGTCACCCTTTGGCCACATGCTCTGTTTTTCTCTAGATTCTCAAAGTCAGTCCTCTCTGTTGTTCAGAATGGTATGTCCCTGATTAGCACAAATTAACCCATTTTGATAAGTGTTGTTTTCATTTCAGTAATGAGAAAAAGGCATTCAGCCAAGACACAAACTATCAAAAGAGAAAGGGTGTGTCAGATGGAGACTAAGGACTCAATCTGTGGTGCTTCCTGAAGCCTACCAAAAACTCTGAAAAAAGAAAGATTAAAAATCACCATCTCCTTGTCAGACAGTTCTTTCCTTTGGAAAGAAGTGTTTTCACCACTCACAGGGGAAAATGCTTTTTGGCCTTAGCTCATGCAGACAAGGTATGTGCCTGGGAGGTATGACAGGCAGTGAGACTAGGTGGGTGGATTTAACCCTTCATATGCACCCTTTCTGATACTGCTGCCACTCTCTACCAAGATCTGAAGACTCAGAACATGTCTGGAGACAAACTTCACATTTTCAGAAATCCTGCACAGCTTCCTTCCCTGGGAGGCTGTGTGTAAGCCACATCCTAACTTCCCACTTAGACTTGGTTTTAATGCACACAGAGGACACAGTTTAGTGAATTAGAAAGTTGGGCTGTTGACCCAGAGATAAAACAGCTGCTGATTTTCAGCCTGTTGTCATTAGAAAACCTGACACATCACAGGCAAGTTCAAACTCTCTGAGGTTTATAGAGCATGTACTGAACTTTATGTAATGGCCCCTGTGCCATTAGCTTATTCTCCTCCTAGCAGCATCCAATGCATGAAACAAAACAGGTTTCAAACAATTACAAGGCACAACATATAAATCAAGCCTTTAAAATATTTATTAATCCTGGTTTTTTTCATATCCCCAAATTCTGCAGAAGCAGAATGTGATTCTTAGTAGTTGCAAGACCGGCTCTGGATGCAAATGGTCTCAGCGCCTGCACTCATGGTGTCCTTTCAGCTGTGGAGCCACTCAGTCTAGGATTCAAGTGCAGTGGATCTTCAAATAACCCCCGCGCTTCAGAGCTGAGCTTGCTTTTGCTAGGAGACAGTTGAGCAAAATCCCAGCAAGCTCTGATTCATTCTGCCCACTGATTGGTTGATTTCCCTGGCCACTGACGTCATCATGTTGCTGGGTGGAAAACTTCTGCACCACAGTCCTCCATACTGACTTCAGATTCTCGTGAAAGGGACATTGTACTCCACAGCGAAATCAGATTATAGCTCAGATGGAATTAGAAAATCTTTTTGTGTGATTGCTTCAGTCATCTTACAGCCCTCCACCCCCTAATTTAGCAAATGCTTTTATGTGGCACTCCTTCAAGCCACCCAGCCCCTTCTAGAATCTCAGAAGAAATTTATGCTTTTTCTTTTTTCTGTGTAGATGGAAGATGTTTTCACATTTCTTAGAATGGGCTAGCCTTCTGATTACTGTATGTCTGCCTTTATGGACAGAATTCAAGTATGCCATCATTTGCTACATCACACTAAGTGTGAATGAAGGCTTCTCATGTAGCCATCCAGCATTCTGTGAGGCAAAGGGTAACTGGGATGTACCGGCCACCTCCCTGTCCTTTATGACTTGCAGGGCTCTCCATAGAGGATGTCTCCCAGGTCTCTCCAGCAGCCCTATGAAGCAGAAACTGTTACTTCTCCCATTGTATAGGTAATACTCTGGCTGTGACTCAAAGCTCACAGAGGGCAAGGCTGGGTTTTCTGACCCAAATTCTGACACTTTCCTCTTGGACCAAACAACTTTCAGGGCTGACAGCAGAGTGATTTGCATGGAACAGTTTGAAATAACAGATAACCCAGCTGGCATCAGTCTGCCTTCCAGTCCATCTCCACACACAGCCTAAACCTTTGCTAAACCTTTGCTCTCCACACTTTCAGGAGATGCTCTTAAATACACATTTATTATAGAAATCTCCAGGCTTTTACAGCTCTTACTTAAGTGCTGCTCTAAGGAGGGGAAAATAAAAGCCTAATAATTTCAACACACATTTGCATGTATTACATAAGGCTTCTGTAAGGGTGAGATTATCCAGTAGCAGGCTTATTTTAGGTCTTAATGGAATGACTGACAGAGCAGAAATAGCAGGCTTCATAACTAGCTTGGTAGCTCAGCTGTCAGAGCAGTGGATAACAGGCTCCTCCTGGGCCCTGCAGAGAGTGGGCTGCTCTTGTGTGCCTATAGATGGGGTGCCTTCTATTTGGATGTCATGTTGCCTAGCTCACAGCGGCCATCTCTGTCACCTTGTTCACTGCTGTACACCTTTTTTTTTTTTTTTTTTTTTTTTTGCAACCTTTAATGCACATTGGAAGTAGTTCAGTTTTCCTAAGTTATTTTTACATAGAAAAAAGCAAACCACACACAAACACCACAGATTCACTCCATGGAGACCAGCATATCTGGCTCACTCAGATGAAACCAAGGTTGCCTTAATTTGAAACTACACAGAGGCTAACAGGATGTTTCAACCAAGGCGGGAGGAAAAGAACATGAGTAGGAGGAACACAAAAAGTGGGTGGTTTTGTTTTTCTGTTTTTCTTTGTTGACCTTGGGCTATATCCCCCAAACACCCAGCCTCCTCCTGGGAGGCATGGGGACTCCAACACACTCAGCTGAACTCCTACTTCTTTTGTCTTCCCAACCATGGCTTTGTGCCTGTGGGGCATCTCGGGGCCCTGTGGATGTGATCCTCAGGTCTTTCTGCCTGGTACATGGCACGGGCGCTACTCTCAGTTTCAGCAGACTGCACTTCCCGAAACTAAGCCCTTGTCACATCGCTCAGATTTTCATACTTTTACTGACTGTTTTCCTGTGTTATTTTGAGGTAACACACAACTGTCATAGAATCTTTGTCTCAGCTCTCTCTGCCATCTCTGTGGACACAACACACCTGTGTCCTTACTGTCACTTCTGAGGCTCTTTAAAAATGATACTGAGTTAGCATTCCACAGAGGTTCAATGAAAACTTCCCATGTCATATACCGATAAGCTAGCTGGCAACCTCACTTAATAATATTTTTTTGATAAAGAAATACGTCAATGCAGATTAAAAGTTTACCCATCATCCATGCAGTTCCAGAGTGCTGGAAATGGAGGCCAAATCAAGCTGCCCACCCAGCCCTTACTCTTCCTGACTTTTCCTCTCCTGTGTGGGGTTCATTTTGCCCAGAAAGTAACCTGGTTAATAAAACCCACAAGTACCCTTTATGTTTAGAGCCAGGTAACCTCTGAGGGCACATTCAGCATAGCTTGGCGTCTTTGGGCCCTTAAAGAACTGTGAGTACTGGGTTCAGAGTTCAGGACCTAGAAGTAGGCCTTGTTTGGTCTTCACTCATGTAACATACCTACACACCAAGATCAGGGAGGGCAGCCCAGATTAGTGTGCTAAGGATTTATCTGCCAATTCCTTTTAAAAATAAGTCAGGGAGAGCAATGTATCTCTTTTGTTAGTGGAACTGAATAAACTAATTACTAGGACATCCATATTACAGAACTGGGATGCAAGGTGCAAAAACATCTCAAAAAAGCCAGACAAGGTAGCATATACCTTTAATCCCAGCACTCGAGTGGCTTAGGCAGGTGGATTGCCATGAATTTGAGGCCAGCCTGGGCTACATACTGAGCTTAAGGATAGCTTGGGTTACTTAGTAAAACTCTATCTTAACAGCAGCAACAAGAAAATCTCAGTAAAGGTAACCAAGCATTCTCATCTTTTTGCCAACCATAGAATCGTGAGTATAGTCAGAAAAAATCCCAGGCAGTGAGGACTCAATGTAGGAACCCTGGGAACCACAGTTTAGTTGCAGAAAACAGTGATATGTGCCTGGAGACAGTGAAAAAATATAAAAATGGAAAATGATTACAAATAAAAATTGTTTTTTTCCTGTAAAATTTAGCAATTGGCTTTCCAATCTTACACAGTGATGTTCACCATTTTCTGTACCAGATAATAGTTCTATCTGCAAATCATAAGCCCTTTGACACATCCTGCTTATAAAATTAAAAACTGATATATGAGTTCTACTTCTTTTTTCTCCAGATTTAAAAATAATTTATTATTATTACTGCTGTGTGTATATGTATTTGTTTGTGGGTGTGAATGTGCCAAGGTGCATGCATGGAGGTCAGAGGACAACTTTCAAGAGTCAGTTCTCTTCTTCCACCTTTAGGGCCATCTGGGGATTGAACGTGGGCCTTCAGGCTTGCATACCAAGTACCTTTATAGGCTGAGCCATGTCACCTGTTAAGTGTTCTGAGATTTACTGAGTCATGTGTAGAGTCTCTGAATCTGAAGAGACTGACAGTTTCTGTGAACCATTAGGCAGTGCTTTGGACAGCAGAGCATGCAGTGCTGTGGAAGAAGTCTGAGGAATGACTGAGCACTACTCAGTAACTAAACTGGCCACAGATATGGAAACTATCTGCCAGATTTTTACATTTCCACCCTCAAAGTTTACCCAACACCCTGGCTGTTCTGCATACTTCCTGCAAGTCTAAAAACAGTGTGGGTTAAGTTATTGAGTAAATGTTTATTAAATGTCCATCATATGCTATGCATTGTGTCCCAATTAACAATATGGCACTGAGTAAAGCAGCAGCCCTTTATGGATTGTTAGGTCTATAACAGAATTAAAATGTACTGTCACAACTACTGTGAAATCGGAACTCACAGGTCTTATGAGCAACCCAAAACTGATTATCTGTCTCTAGCTACAAGATGTGGCTCAGGAAGAATGCCGTGGACTAACTTACACTCCTGCCATGTCAAAAGGCACCCTTAAGGGCCCTGAGACCTGTCATCAGTGCTTAAGGAGGGTCCTAGAGCAACCCAAAGACGATGCACAGCAGATCTGCATGTAGTTAAGCTGGGAGAGATCTAGTGAAGTGGAGGCTGGTTCAGAAAGAAACGGCAGGCTGGGACAGTGCCCAAAATTGGAAAAATGTCAAAGTCTGTATGAAAAAAGCAGAAACTGCCTTTAAGAACTAGGGGTTGGAAAAGTGGGTCTGGAACAATCCATGTGAGACAGCAAGGGAATGAAATTGTCCCTGCTCTGTGGATAAGCTTCATGATGAAGCCAGATGTCACCTGGAATATTTTAAGGGTAAGGAACACATCTCAGTATTTAATTCGTCTGCCTTGTCTAGAACAAGGCCACATGTAAAGAAGGCCCAATAAATCTTTCTGAAACCAGTCAAAGTAAATGCACCTAAAGCAATCGCTCCAGCAACGACAAAGGGGTTGTGCTCAGAGCAATGAAAGGAACCTGGAATATGCCTGTTTATGCTTGTTTATGCTCCCCATGTTGCTCAGGCCTTTCTGTTCCCATTTTCTTCTGAATATAAAAATCAAGGGGCTGGATTTGATACCTAAACAGTTCCCACCCAACCTTACGCCCAACTTTCCATGCTCCCCCCACCCCCAACACATACATGCTCTAGCTCTTGCCCAGGCCCCGTTGTCTCTTCCACACTGGGCTCTCTGCATGGAAGTCACACACACACACACACACACACACACACACACACACACACACTTCCCACCTGCTTTAATTAGATCACTACTGCTTATCTACTTAACATGTCAGGGAAGCCTCCTCAGACCCCACAGTCCAGACAGGGCCACTCGTTTGGATGCTTGCTGGGTTCCTAGAACTAGGCAACTAGGGAATTGTTTTAATGTGTCTGTGCTACAGTGACTTCTGAGAGGGTAGAGTTCCAGCTGTCTCAGTCCTAGGTGGGGGCCTAGGTAAGTTTTCCTTAAACTTTAATGGCCCTTGGAGAAATATGAGGCATCTTGTGACCCTGCATACTTTGACTCAGTGGGTCTGAGATGGGGCCTGAGGTTTACACTGTTTTTTGCTTGCTTCCAAGGACCACTGAAGTTACTGCTCCTCTGATCCACTTTGAGCAGCAAAGGCCTGTAGCACAACTGTCTACACATCTTCATGGCCTTAACTATGACTTTCTTCTTAGCCAGCTAGCTACTACCTTAGTAGGGTCTTACTATACACTTTACCCAAATCATTAAGGTGTCCATCTGTCTCTAACCTTGGTTTTCTGGAGGTCCAATACCATCAACCTGGCATCCCCAAATGTAAAGCCAATCATGTTAACCCACCTCCTTTGAAAACTTTTGAGATTCCATGTGTCCTTACAGGAATATCTGTCTTTCCAGGATTGCATTTAGGGATTTCTTGAGCTTTTCCTGGTGACTTCTTGGCCTCTCTTACATTAGCCACCCCTGCTCTGACAAACCTTTTCTGGCTCTTGACCTGGAGTGTTCTTTTCCTCTTCATCTGAACCTCAGACCAACCCTGGAGTACCCTTTTTCTGCCCCAGAAACCTGTCCAAAGCCCACACTCCTAAGCTGACCCTGCACCTGTGTGAAGGCATGTTATTTGTCCCCCTATGCAAAGGAACACTTATGTTCTGCTCTAGCTCTCTGTGCCACTAGCTTCAGCCTGTTCCTGTGGGTATGGAGAGCTCTGAACAGAACACAGTGTCTTTCATCCCTGTCATCTTTAAGCCTAGCATACAACTGACACTTAAGAAAAATGTAACATAAATGGGTCAGTGTTACTCATTTTGGTCTCTGCTCCATGTGCAGTTGAAAAGAATGACATGCACAGTGTTGTCTCTCTAGAGAAGGCATGGTCCAGAATCCCTAATATGTAACTGGAGAAAAGAGCTACTTATACATAGTAAGTGCTCAATAAATATCTGTTGAATGAAAGAAGGAACAAATGTCATAATAACTGTCTCCATACAAAACTGTCAGACTCAAGAGAGATTACATATAAGGGTTATCTGTGGCTCCAGTAGATTTCTGCCCAACAAAATGCTGGAGTCCTAGTAAGACTATGACTTACAAAATGTTATTTCCTTTGTGAGTCTTCTTACTTTGAAAATTATAAAGCCATGTGGGTTTTGGAGTAACATTAATTTTTTAGTAACTAACATTAAAAATAAAGCCATAGAGATATTTCAGCTCTCCTGGTGTCTAAAGAACCCCTACCCCTCTTTTTTTCCTTCCTGTCCTCAACACCCTTCTCCTCCTGTGTGGCTTCAGTGTTAAGGCCCCTCAGGTCAACACATTTCTTTTCCAAGCAAAGCCTCCTGTTGCAGATCTTCTCTGCTACCTCAGTGGGGACTATGGCTGAACCAAGCCTCCTCACTTGGAGGAAGATGCTGGAGAAACAGAGAAGGATTTTTGGATGCTGGACCCACTGCATTTGAGAAGGCCCCACAGCAATAGTGCCCACCCCCAATCTACTAGAGCAGTGGCCTGTGACCCCTTTGGGTGTTTAATGTTTAATGATCCTTTCACAGGGGTTCACCTAAGACCATCAGAAAACATAGATATTTACATTACAATTCACAACAATAGCAAAATCACAGTTATGAAGTAGAAATGAGAATAATTTATGATTTGGGTCACTACAACATGAGGAACTGTGTTAAAGGGTTGCAGTACCAGGAGGGTTGAGAACCACTGAATTAGAGGGCCCTGCAGCTGACAGACTACAGCAGGAGAGGGCTGTAACAATTCACTGCACACTAATACTCTTATCTCCAAGTTATATCCAACACTGAGGTTACAAACACTGAGGTGCAGTGTGAAACCATGCATATTAACAACAGCCAGGCATGCTGGAATAGTAGTGGTGCATGCACATCTTTAATCCCAGGAGTTCGGAGACAGAAACAGGTGGATCTCAGAGTTCAAGGCCAGCCTGGTATACAGTGTGAGTGGGATAGATAGATAGATAGATAGATAGATAGATAGATAGATAGATAGATAGATAGATAGATAAAATAAAAATACTCAGGCAATGAATACACTTTCCACTAAGAATTCACTATTGCTGTGACATAAACTAGAACTTCAGTGAGTTGATTATTCTTTCCCAAAACTTTTCATATTGAAGATAGGATGATGGAGAAAACTGTCCTCACAAAGCATCTACAGAAGGAAATTTTAAAAAGCAAAACCAAAACTGTGGGCAACAAGTATGTCATAAAGCACCCTGTGTCCATACTTCATGAAGACCAAGGAGCCAGGGTCAGCTGCAAGGAGAGAGGTGACAGGTTTCCTCTGCTTACTGGATCACTGCCTCTCCATGAAGATTAGCTGAAGAGCTGTTTTGCTAGAGTTGCGTCCTCTTTTATTCTGCACACCAGAAGTGGGATGCTTGCAGTCAGACCTACAAAGACTCACAATGTGCCACAACAGGCACTTAAATTGGCACATTCAGAGGCACAAAAACAACACACAGCTTCAGATGAAATGAGTTGCTACTGTCAGTGGCTGGGTCTGCTAAGCAATGAAAGGGGGAAAAAATGAGACTGGCAATTCTCAATGTCCACATAGTTTGTACCTTTATGTCACCCTATGTCCTTGGTTTCACTTAGTCATTTCAGGTTGGTGCTCTGAACTTGATGCAGCCCCACAGAACTAAGACCTGTCACTTTTGTTCTAGATATTCTTTCCATTTGCAGTGGCATAGTATACTACTTGCCGTTTAGAATCTGAGGTCAATAAGAAGGTCTGGGTTGTCCTCACTCCTGTTGATATAAAATCAGGATGCTCTATCTTGTCTTTCAGCCTCTATCAAACAATAAGTTAGGTTGTTCAGTTTTCATAAAATGGCAAGAGCTGTATGACAAAGCTCACTGGAATTCTGATATTTGTTTTGTACTTGGTCTATTTTTTCTAATCGCTCATTAAAACATTGGTTGATAAGTAGCACACCATAATTACAGTAGCTAAGTATCTAGGAAATGGTTCTGGATGACTCTGTTTCTACTATGGAAAGCACAGGCGTGCTACCCTCAGGTGCGCCAAGAGACAGTGGGTTCCATTGTAATTGCTGGCCCACATTGTGGGCCCAGCTGGACTGACATTTTAATTTCTGCATCTTTTGTGGCTTCCATTATCCTGGGGGCCAAGGTATAAACGTGTCTGGAATCACAATTTGTGGGAGGTTAGTACAGTTTTGGAGAAAGGCCAGGACCATTCAGGGCTTGGGATGGATTTCCTGGAGATGGTCCAGATGCAAGGCTTGTCCATTTGTGCCGTCTAGAATAGACAGTTACGATAAAGGTCTGCTTCCTGCAGCCAGCTGTGCAATGGAAAAGCCCTGAGTGAGCAGTCTAGAGAGGTTGCTTCCAGGCTTCAGGGTTAGGGAAGGCTGCTTGAGATGGTGAGGGCAGGATGCTTAGGAAGCAGAATCTATACAAGGGATGATTCAAAGGGCAATGATGGGTGCATCTAAAAAGGCTCTGTCTGCCCAAAAGGTAGTCCTATGTAAAGAAGAAAACAAAACAAACCCAAAACATAGGGTGTGCTGGTTCTACTGGTTTTGTATTTCAGCTTCAGCGCTCAATTGTGTGGCTGAGAAACTTTGCTCCACAGAAAAGCAATGGCGTTACAAACCTTGAGATAAAGAAACTAGCATGTTAGAGGTTTAGCACAAGGCCTGATACAGAAAGCAAGGATTTTGCCTCGATCAGAAATCTTTACAATTAGAGGGTTGGGAGCTTACACTCTCTTCAGAATTGATAAAAACTGGACCATCACTCAATGAAAAAGAACTCATACACAAATGTTTGCACGGGTTTAGGGATTTAAGTATGTGAGGCACAACCACAGACTTCAGGTCCAGAATCTTTGTTCTGGGGCTAGCCCTATTCCCAACAAGAAGACTAAAGTCCTTGGTTTTATTGATTACCTATAATTTTGATTATTTAGTGTCATAACCTCATGATATATTTAATTTGATAAAAATTTTATATTTTCTCTAACATGAAGCCTCTCTAGTGCCAATAATGACATCATCTGATCAGTGTTCCAGTACACAGACTGATTTAAATATCCAGAAGAGGCTCAAAGCAACAGCATATGGCATATATGAAGGAACAGACCCTGGGCAGAGGGCAGCCTTGTGGAGCATACAGTCAGCAGTGGAAAGGGTCCTCTCTTTCAGATCAATATGGCCAGAATTGAGCCAGTTCACGTAAATGTCAAGAGCATCCTGTAAGCATCAGCTACAAAAATACCACTGCCACTCTTCAAGGACACTTGCATTTATTTGCTTTTAAAAATAGCTAATTCAGTATGGAAAGCATAGACATAGAATAGACAGAGTGCTTAGGCAAACTCCCAATTATTGCTCCCCTTTGGAGGAGCAGGAACTACAGGCAGAAAGTAGGCCATGCCTAGTAAGTCATTTCTAGGTGTTATACTGGAAAAACAAAACAAAACAACCAACAAACAAAAAGCTCTTTAAGCTCTTCTACCTTGCTGGCAGGATAACGTGGGTGGCTTTGAGAAAATTCTGAACAATAGAACAAAAATACTAGGGTTTGGTGGTTTGCTATAGTAAGAAGTTAGCAGGAAATACGGCAGCTGATATCAAATGCCACAGATTAATATAATGGAGGGGACTAGAACATGAAAAATGGGAGGCAGATCAGAAAAGTGACAAGGTGAAAGGCAAGAGACATTAAATGCCTTGTAATCACATGCTGTTGACAGTGCTCATAGAAACCAAAAGCAGCTTGACACCGTCAGGATAGTTGGCTTGTCACTGGAACACAAAGGCTGTGAGGGATTCACATCTCACTTCAGTATAGAGCTGCCCTAGTCTTGCTAAGGGATGTTGAGAAACCACTGCACAACAGGCGAAAAAATTCAGGAGAGAAGCTGAACGATGCTCATACATCTAAGCAAAGAGAAGTCAACCTAAATGAGTTAAACCATTAACTTAAAAGAATAGTCATTTACTATTGCACCATCCAGTGATTCAATGATCTTGTTCCATACATTCATAGCTAATGGGCCACCAGTTTTGTTTGACAAGTGAATTGTTCTTCTCTTTCCCCAGTGAATGTTATAAGCAACAGAGTAAATATCTGTTGGTCTGGTTTTTTCGTTTTCTAATCAACCAGGAAACAAACAATGTATTTGTCTGATGACCAGTTCAGACTAATAATTGACCTCTTTGAGCAGAAGGCAGTCATAAAAGGCAAAGACAGGACCTGGTGTACTTGGTGCAGGCTTTTCATGCTGTGTCCACTGTACAACTCAAAGATTTCCCTCAGCCCAGATCTATTTATAATATGGTTAGGTTCCTGCTTTAGTCACAGGGAACATACTGGGTACATTACCTTTTGTGATTTTGTTCCTTCACAAAAAGGTAGCTGTCTCCTACAGAGTAAAACTGGAATCATTAACTATAACTAGTAGGAAACATGCTTGAATTACCCCAAAGCACTCTAGCCTAGGTTTCTGGCTGTTCAATGGGAATAATAATCCATCTTTGTTTACTGGCAAACTAAAATTTTTTAGGTAAAAGCTTAAAAATGATTGCTATCTCTAGCTTAGAAGAGAATTTGCTGAGAGAAAGACACATAAATGTATACATGTATATATGTCTTATATACTGACCTGAATATACATGCAAACTCAAATTGCAGACATCACCTTTTTTCCTCCACAGAGACTGACATGAGAGACATGTCTTATACTGTGACTGGGTAGACTGACAGAAGTAAAAAGCAAACACAGGTGCAATAACAACATTTAATGATAATCTCTGTATGTTTACTGTTCAAAGCACTTAAGACCTTAAACCAAAACTAACTGTCCTGGTGAATTGTATGGATGGCCAAAACACTAAAATTCAAGTAAATTTCAATTGCTAGTGAAAAAGTATATTACTATATTACTATTACAGGAGACTTTCTCCTTTCAAGCTTTTTTTCCCCTTAACTTATTCTTTTACGATTTCATACATGTATATAATGTATCCTGATCATATCCAACCTAAATTCTTTTCTTCTGTGCCACTGTTCCCCCAACATCCCCCTTCCACCTTTATGTCATGTTCTTTTTAAAAATTAACCCACTGAGTCTAGTTAGTGCTGTTTTCATGAACTTGGGTCTGTGGTTACCCACCAGAAAATAGATAACCCACGAGCAGCCATACCCTGATAAAAATGACTTCCCTAACCCTCAGCTGTCTGAGGAGCTCATTAGCTCTTCTCCTGTTCATGCTAGAATGTTCACTAGCTTGATCTTATACAGACAACTATAGCTACTCTTGGGTCATGAGTGCAAAAGGCATCCTATATCCAAAGGTGACATTTCATAGCACTTTTCCCATCGTCCAACTCATACATTCTTTCTGCCTCTTCTTCTGTGATGCTCTCTAAGCTTTTTTTAGAAGGGTTGACATAAATATCCTCTTTAGAGTGAGCACTCAATAGCCTCTTACTCTCAGGACTCTGAGGAATTTTAAAATAGCAAAAGTTGTAGACATTTATTGAGTGCTCCTAATAGGAGAGATTGCTCTAAGAACTTTATTCATTTAAAATTTTTAATTATCACAAACCCTATGAAGTAAGCATTAAAAAGTAAAGCTTAAAGAGATTTTAAACAGTGATTAGATTATATAATATTGGAGAAACTATAAAGAGCAAAGGAATTTTCCATTTCACCCTTAGATGGATCATAGACAATCCATTTCAGGTCACGAGTAAAGTTACCTGTGTGTAACATAGAGTGTCTGTATATGGTTCTAGTACTAGGCCTTCCAGCTCTCCACAGACTTGAGAATCTTTAGGTACTAATATCTTTAATGAGAAATAATAACATCTTTAATGAAAATCCAAAGTGTCAGGTCTTGTACCTAGGATGATCTCACCAACAGGTAGGCCAGGAACCACCATCCTAAGATTGCCATTTTCTTTGCTTCACTTGATCCATGAGGACCATCAATTAGTGAAGTATTTCTTTTCTTTTCCAAAGGCTTGACAAAGCCTGAGAACTATTCCACAAAAGACAATGAGAAGGGTGAATCTAGAATGAGCCCAGTAGAAATTAGTAGAGAGAGATTCCAGGAGGGATGAAGAATGTGACACAGAAACACACACACAGAAATCCCAGCTCTCTATGACTGCTTTGGCCTTATTTCCACAGAGGGCTTCCTTCCTCACCTGACCAGCATCCTGTCCTTAATCTCTACCTGCCTTGATACAGTCCTAGTTTGTATGGAGTTATGACATCCTCTCACACTTTGATTTCACTGCTAACTGTCTCAGTGTACCAATGCTGAATTTCTAAGGAATGATTCTGATTGGTTCTGATTACCATTTTAAACCATTCCGCAGCTCCACAAGTGATTGGTTCTATAGAAACACAGCAGTTAGCTGTTCAGGCACATTTCACTCAGGAAATTGAGTCTAATGAAAACAACTCTACACACTTGTGTTTGCAAAGCAGAGTGGCTCCTGGGCCCCTTTGCATCATGGGAGAATATCACAGGGATGGTAACCTGCAGTCTGACACAGTAGTACCTCTCATCACTTTGTCTTTTGTCTTGACTAGTAAAATCTCAGAAACTTTTGGAGAAATTCAACTGTGATTTTTGTTTGTTTTTACTTTTTTTTTTTTTTTAAATCTTGTGACTCATAAACTCTAGGAACTCATTGGGCTGGATCTACCGGCATTAAGTCTGACTGAAAGATAATAAGTAGAAGGGTAAAAGCTTTTGTCTCTCTTTTCAGGCACTTGATGAAAGAGACATAAAAGAACCACTTTAACATTGAACCTGGAGAGGGGCAATATGGGTAGTAGATTACTGATCACTGCTCATCAAGGAGCAAAAACTGGTTCTTAAGGTTTTACACATCACACTTTCTTAATGAAACTGTAAGAAGTTTTTAGTGTGTAAAACTAACATGGGGCTTTGTAGACCAGTAAGTTCTAGTTATTTCTTTTGGGATATCTTACCTTTACATCCCTTTACTAGTGAGAACTAAAAGTACAGTTCCCATGTAGGGGTGCTTGACATAGATAAACAAATGGAGAATATTTTAGCTAATCTTGTTTGCTCAAAAGAGACACACAGTTACTCAGAGTCAGTAGTGGCAAGAGACTTGACTAGGTAAAAGAAATCCCTACAGGAATAAACAGGGCCAAGAAATAAAGACAATCAGAATGGAAGGCAGCTCTAAGACTAGGGTGCTTTCTTTCCATGCCTGGCCCACCCTCCTTCCTCAACCAGCATCCTAGTTTACACATGGCTCATGACATCCTCTCAGGATCTGACAAATAGCTTAGTCTTGGTTTTCCAATGCCAAATTTCTAGGTAAGGAAACTGATTAGCTGAAATGGTCACTTTAAAACACTTTACAAAGACGGACAACCAAGTTATAGAATGGCTGGCTGTCTTTGTGTCCACAGTCTATACTATGATGACTGATCTCAGACAAGAAGTGACTACATGGCAGAGAACTGAGCACAACTGTGTAGAATGAGGCCACCAGCAAAGAAGTCCTCTTTATAGCATGGGGCAAATTGGTATAAATACCTCATGTTTTTGGCGGGCTATATGGAAACAGTTCATTTAAATTGGTAGCTGACCTAGTAATTGCAAAAATGTATGGGCTTTCCTTGATACAGTATGTGAGAACAGCAACATCATCTTTCTCTCAGCACTATCATCTATGTTCATTCCTGCATCTTCATGTCTAGTCATGTGCACACTAGTCACCAAGCACTCAACATTTGGAATTTTAGCCTATCATTCAAACAAAAGTTGTTTGTTTGTTTTTTTTCTCTAGGGAAACATACTAGTGGAAAATAGATACTAGAATAGAGACCAGCAAGGTGGCTCAGTGGACAAAGACATCTGTCACTAATAATGACCACTTAGATTGATTTCCACGTGGAAGAAGGTGAGAACCAATTCAGACAAGTTGTCCCACATCTGTGTTGTGGCATGTATGTGCCATAAACATTCACGTAAATAAATAAATGGCAAATTATTTTGGATTAATTTTTAAGTTATTAGAGTAGGGAATGTTATTAGAGTGTTTATTTCAATGGATGTCACAGAAGAACCCAAATATATCTGGTGAATGTATGATAGATCTAAAACAACCCACCTGTCAGTTTGCTAGCTTAACATAAATAATTCATTCAAGTAATAATGACAATAATGACTGACTGTATATAACAATAATGAAAGGGTAGAATCATCTAACACTGTAAATGCAAGTTCAAATCACACTCACTAGACATTTATTGCTATAAGTCATATGCAAAATGGACATAACAAGAGTAGTTCGTTGAAGTTTTACAAATAATAGTCAAGATAAGATTATGCAAATTACTGCATGATTGGCATATATTAAGTTCTCGGTATATGGTATTAGTTGCTTCTATTATAATATAGATAATGATTATCAACACTGGTATTGTAAGATTTAGAGAGCACAGAGCAGAGGTAGGATTATATTTCAAGTACTTAATAGTCTTAATGTATGTGGACATATTAGAAGTGGCACATACATATAAATTGCACATAACTTGGCAGTGTAATGGAGATTATCTCCTTTCTAACAAGGTCAATTGGTGAACTTTATGCTTGCATGAAAAGATCTTTACAATTTTAAGACTATTTGGGAACTTTTATTGGTAAAATAGCATGTCCACTTGATTTCAGTTAGCGAACTTTGGTGCATTTCATTGTTTTCATTTGAAGAGCTTTTGAATAGCTCTTATAATTTTAAGTGGTATAAATACTGAGCAGAGTAAGACTTTCCTGGGAGATGGATACCTAGGGTCTAGTTGTATGACAGCTCCATTCAGAAGCTCTGAAAACTGAAGTGCAGCTCGTTATGCTCTTCTGAGGCTCCTCCTTTCTTACATCAAAGTGCCAATTTATGAAAATCCTTAAAAACTGCAACACCACTCTAAGAGCTTTTAGTCTTAGATGATAGCTCATCTGTGTTCCTATTAACAAGTCCCCACTGAGAAGCTTCCTTATCCCCATCCAGATGTCCCAGTTATCCACCTCTTTTCCTAACACTTAGTCAGTGCACTTCATCTTTACTTAAAAAAACAAAATATTTTTGTTGTAGATGGGCATTATAGATCCAAATTGTCATTTTTATTATATTTTCTCCTCAAAAGACTTTCGGGCAATGAATTTGGAGTGTCAGGGAGACAAGCAAGGTAACAGGAACTATACTCAGGAGAAAATAAAAAACAACAACACTAACAAAAACCTAACACAATCTCAAAGTATGCGAGAGAGACTAATGAAATCCAAACTTTAGGATTTATCACCAATACTGTGCCCTCCACGGTCTCAAGAGAGCTTCAAGCCATGAATTAGTATAGTTCTGTTCTAATTAAATATCAAAAACATGTATTTTAGCCACTGTAGACAAATACTAAAGTTTTTCTTTGTTTGAATTCGCCCCTTCCCGCTTTCCCATGTGCTAGAGGCACTGGATAGCAGGAGTGTCTTTGCCTGTCTGGCTAAGACGTTGAGATGAGAATATAGTCTGGACAATCTTCAGAGAGATCACAGTCATTTCTGCATATGGTGGTAATGTTTATAATAAATCATTAACTTTGTATTTGTAGCATTATTCTTTTTTTAAAAGACATTATTATAGTACATGATTCAAGTCCTTACAAAACTGAAATCCAGTCTTTGTTCAACTTAATCACCACTCACACTTGTCAGATTGGAAAGATGAAGCTTAATACCATATAATTCATGGTGGTACTGTACTAAGCCCTGAATTTCCTCATTTTTTTTGAACATTGCTATCTTGTCTACTCCAATATGATCTTACTTTAAATATCAACTATCATAAAACTCAAAGATCTTCAATTAAAAGAAGCAACTTTAAAAATATTATAAAGACAGAATATTACAGTATTTCTTTTATGCTAGTAATATTTTTAAAGTATTTATATAGAACCAGAGCATGGTCACACAGTATATGGAAAGCATAACATGCTTCAAATTGCTTCACTACTACACTGCTCTGGTCACTCTGGCACGGGCTCATGCCATCTTTACAGCCACCTCTGAGGAGAGGCAGCATTATTATCCCCTCTTACAGTTGAAGAAACTGATATATAGAGAGATTTGGTGTCCTGCCCAATGCCATATATCTAGTAAAGGACAAAGCCAACTGCTAAATTCAACTCCAGCAGTCAAATTCTACTCACTGGTGTCCAGTGTTTTAAGCACATCAAAGAAAACCCCACAATGTATCTGTTCTACACATTTGTGGTATTTTTGCCCTGTCACTACTACCATGTCTCTTTCTTCTAAGGCAACAATTAGAAAAGGGATGAAAGCAGAATTAGGATAAGGAGTGGGGTTGCTGGCATAAAGAACGGTGGATGTTCTTTCATGACTGTCCTTCGCATTATGGGGAAGGGATACAGATAGACAGGCAGATAGATACATACACTCATCAGGTTACACAACACTGATACATTGTTGAATATTTGACCCCTTTCTCAGCTTCTGCTAGAGTCAGAAAATAACATTTACTTTTAATTCATGTTCTATAATAAAATTAGGTGTAAAAACAAACAGATGAGTAATTTAGATGCTGAAGAAAATTTACAGAGGTGGCAAATTTTGAGCCCACAAAAGTTGGAGAACTAATACAAATAAAGCAACAAAGCATGTAACCAATAATGCATGGCAGAGGTTGCAGCCACAGTGCATGTAGCCCAGCGCTGCCACTGGGCTCAACAGAAACTTAGTATGGAAGGAAGGAAGCCCAGCATCATCCGATCTCACAAAGTTTCAAAAGGTACAGAAAAATCCTGACTAATAAATGTTTAAAACTAAATTCATTTTTTTAAAAACACGAAGTCAGCTGGCATTGGACAGTGAAACAAACTGATACCATATTTGTGGGGCTTCCACTTATAATCAGCCTTTCAATGAGGTGTAGGATAGAAAACACCGTATAGCAGGTTAGGAGAAGGCTAGATGTGGCAGATATTCGTAGCAATAGTTGTGCAGGTAGATGACTGAGGTGATAGAACGGGACTAAGCCCTGGCCTTCTCAGAGATGAATCTATTTCTCTTGGAAGAAGTATTGGTCTTGAGCCACAGGGGGTAAAATAGCAAGAATCTTACAACTATAGGGGAGTAATCAGTTTACAACTTTGTGAAGTACAGATTCCTCTGCAAGAAACAAATTACAGAATTTACAAATGTGTAATTACTGCAGGCTTTCTTTGAAAACCAAATGCTTGGGGTGGGAGAGAAAGAGCACAAACCAGGAGCAGAATTATAAAGATGTCTTTACTAGTTGATTTTTGATGCTGAATTCTTACTTAGCAGCCACATAGGGGATAATAGCTAGGTCAGTGGAATGAGAGTCTCTAGATAAGTCCAAAATTCACCTCATGTCATTAAGTAGATACCTTCTTTCAAAAAACCTGAACATAAAATATTTCCCTCAGCACTCCCTACATACCTAATTTGTGTCAAGAGCATTAATTCTATAAAAGCAGCCCCAAGCAATAATCATGCTCAATGCCAAATAAGGAATCATGACAGGATTCATGGACCCAATATTTCTGTTCTGAAGCATTAGTTTTTATGGGCAATTCTTTTCACAAATATTTACTGGAATCCTTTTATCAGATCTCATCACTGTTATTAAAGATTAAAAAGACCTGCCCTGAAAGACTGATTGAAAGTAAGAATGCAAACTCCAGGATTCCTCTCCAGGATTGTCTAAGAACTTAGCTGTGGGCGCAGGTGAGAGATAGGGGTGTACAGAACTCCACCTGTGCCCCCCAGAGGTGCAGAGTCTGATGAGAAAGAAAATTTTATCATCTAGCAGAGAGCTTGATGATAAAGCTGAGGCCTAGAGAGGGACCATGGATGCCTGGACAAGCATTTGAGTTTATTAGGAAATCTTTCAACAGATGAAATGCAATGACTCAGCAGGAGAGGGAGAGCATTCCAGGTAGAGGTATGTGGAATATTAATGGGCTGACACTAGAAATGACAGATCAGATCTGTGTATTCAAATGACTGCTCCCATTGTGGTCTTTTTCAAACCTTTCCATAAAATATGCTCAGCAAGTGTTCAAGAGCCTCAAAATATATCTGCACCCCTGTACTCTGAAATTCTTTACCTACCAATGAGAGATGCTAAGCAAAATCTTATGTATGAGAAAACAATGTAAAAGTTCAGCCATAGAGTAATGGCAAAGTAGTTATGGTGTGTCCAAGGCCTAAAACTTCATGCATACCTTGCTAAAAAAAAAAAAAATCACATTTGAAGAATATTTCAAAACCAACAAAATGATTATGACACAAGTTTCAAATCATGTAAAGTATTTAATAATGTATTACCTTAAGGTTTAATGAAAAAATTAAGTAGGGTACAGTAAGCTGGCTCAGTGGGTGAAAGTATCTGCTCCCAACCCTCATGACCTGAGTTTGATGCCCCTGGAATCAACATAGTAGAAAGAATCACCTCTCACAGTTGTCCTCTGACCTCCATGCCTTTGCACTTGAGTACACACACATATGTACACAATAAACAAAGAATAAAAAATAAGTAATTTTCACATTGGTAGCAAATATTACCCATATCCTATTCTTAAAAATTCTTTCATGTTTTGGACATACCAAACAACAAAGGACCGGCATTTCTTCCCATTTTGAGTAAAATCAAAACATCTAGCTTTCATTCCTTTCCCTCTACGGGATCAGTATGCTCTCAAATTAGTAAATCACTCTATAGGCCTCATTCTCTTTAGCCAAGATGGCTGATACATGAAGGAAGGCCTCAACTTGCAAAGAACTGAAGAGAAAGAGAGGCTTCAAGAAGCTGGATTCTACTCAGAGATAGAACAAGAGTGAGGAAAGCCATGGTGTGAGGACCAAAAAGGCTGAGTACTGAGAATGACTTGATGGCAATGAGTACTTCAGCACTACAGTCATACATCATGGCTCAAAATAGATGTTATAAACAAACAAACCAAACCTAGACATGGTGTCGCTCACCTTCAATCCCAACACTCCTGAAACAGAGACAGGCAGATCTCTGATTTCAAGGCCAGTGTGGTCTACTGGGGGAGTTCCAGGACAGCCAAGGCTATGTAAAGAAACCCTGTCTAGAAAAAAAAAAAAAAGAAAAACGAAAAACAAATGACAACCACAGAAATGTACATTTCTTTGTAGCCTAAGAAATGGTACTAAAGACAAGACTGATTAAAGCAAAGGCGGTGGACCAAACCTGCCTTTAGTAATTTTAGGTAGGGGATATTAGCTGTGCCCGGGTGGACTCTCTTGGTTATCATTTCTTGGAATTTATTTATAAAAGAATATAAAAGACCTCTTTACAAAAGGGGCATTTGCTGTTAGATGGAAAAAGGGGGAAGGTAATAAAATATTAGAAAACAATTTGAAGTAAAATACTATTTGAGGGAAATCCAATCTCTACAATAAATTCACTTCATCCTTCAATTTCTCCTTCGCTTTAATATGTATTCACATAAAGTCAGCTTTATAAGACAGACCCACAAGGCATGGCAGTGCAACCCTTTAATCCCAGCACTTGGGAGGCAGAAGCAGGTGAATCTTTGTAAGTGTGAGGTCAGCCTAGTCTACATAGTGAGTTCCAGGACAGCCAGCTACATAGTAGGACCTTGTCTCAGAGTGAGGGAGAGGAGGAGAGGCAGAGAGAGACTGAAAGATAGAGACCTAGCCAGAAACATAGACCAAAAAAACTCAGCAAAAATGGGAACACATATGTGTTTGAGTATTCAGAAAAAAACAACAACAACAACAAACTGTGCCTTGCTGACTTTCTGCCTACATTTCTTGGTTCTCTGTAATGAAGGGCATGCAGTAATTTCTTCCTTCATTGAGTTTTCTTGCTTTTACAGCTTCTCTTAACTGAATGTTTAGCTAAACATCCTATCCAAACCACTGCTATCTAGGCTAAGTAAGTATGTCTACCTAGCATCAAGCCACCCTTTGCCGGCTATCACTAGCTAAATGGTTCTTCACACTTACCTAACCATATCACCTAGACCCTTGGGGTTTTCTAGTCTATTTAAACCCGATGCGGGCAGATTCCATTTCCTTTGTTCTTTGTGTAAGCTTGTTTAAGGTGTAGGTCTCTAAAGGGCATGGAGAAGAAGAGACAGACGTTGAGTATGGAAGAGACTGGCAGTTTGAACAACACAGTTTGGTCTAATGGCTTTGTTATGCTAAACGTTCGAGCTTCTCCAAGTGCCTCTTCCGGATTTTGGGTCCTGCACACTAAATCCCTAACACAGGGTAATGTGTTAAATTCAAATTAATATAAGAAATGTAAACCAGTGGGTCAGTTCTTTTAAGTCATCTCCACAAATACATTCTGCAAACTGCAGGCCTTCAAAAATCCTGACACACTCGAGACCTTTAGAAAAGGAGAAGCCGAGAATACAGATTAGGTTCTCAAGAGCGAAAACAGGTGATGTCATAGCACGCAGTGCGGTGTGGTCACCGCTAAGGTTAGGGAACTGCAGTTCCTGGGAGCCTGTGCTCTGCGCCAGCGGCAGAGGCACCTCGTCAAGGGCTCCGCGACACCGGTGAGCACCCCGGGCCAATCTGGTGCTCGCTCTGCACCGCCTTTGTTCTCATTGGGGAGCAGGCTGCGGGAGTCTGCTCTGCAATCCGCGTTCCACGCTTGGTCCCTCGGGGTACTTGGCTCCCCCGCTCGTCTCGGCTGGGCATCCGGCCAACCAGAGCTTTCCGCAGTGACTTCTGCCTTCTATCTCCAGAACCTAAAGCTAAACCCCGACTCAACGGTTGTCAGCTTTGGGGGAAGAGGGTCCAGTCCCATCAATTCGTACTCAGAACCTTCTTTACCAGGCAGGAATTGTGTTAGCACGTCTCTAACCAGCTGCCTCGGACAGGAGTGTGTGTGTGTGTGTGTGTGTGTGTGTGTGTGTGTGTGTGTGTGTGTGTAGGAACCAACCTCTCACTTGTTTATGATAAAGGAACTTTCTTTGCTGTGGGAATGATTGTCAGAGAGAGGGAAAGAGCCCTAAACCAAAGATGTGTCTCCGGATCCTCAATTCCATTAGCTGTATAAACCTCAGACCTCTAAGGCTACAGAGCTCTATTACTACAGCCGCAAGTAACTGGTCTTTCGCACAAGACTCACAGACTGAAGCATAAAGTTCTTTGAGATCTCTGGGTGCAACAGTCTTCCTCACGAGCTATTCTTAGATTTCGCCCAAGAGAAAGCCGAAACCACTGCCCTGAGGAAGGAACGTTCTAGAGTCCACCCTGCCCACCCCCGAGAGATCAGGAAATGTTTAGCTAGGTCTCAGATCCTCTAGCGAGCTCTAGCTTCCAGCTATTTAATCTCACTCCATTCTGCCCAGTCCTCGCAGAGAGGCGTGGCTTGTCCCGAGGGTGGTGCCGGAGCCCCTGGTCATCTGCATACACCACACCCACCGCTTCGCATTGGCAGCCTGGAGTCCCGCCCACCCCACACTACCTACCTAACCCACGGTCACTCTCCTCAGCTTCCAGCCTCGGAGATAAACTTAACTTGCCCAGAGATTCGCGGTGCTCTCGCCTCCCGCGATTGGCCGACGCCACCCATTGGCTGTGGGCGCGGGAGGGGGCGTGGCCGGCGCCGTCTGATTGGCGGGAGGGGGCGGTGCCCGGGGCCGCGGCCCTGAAGGCGGCGGGCCGCGGGGGCGGGGCTGCACTGAGGCGCTGGGGCTGCGGCGGCTGCTCGTCCTGGCTGGCGGGGCGGGGGTCTGGCGATGGGGGCGGGAGGAACAACGGGCCGGTGAGCGCCGCGGCCGCCGTCCCCGCCGAGCTCGCGCGGGCAGCCGCTGCGCCGTCGCTGCCGCCCGACCCCCTGAGAAGAGAACGTTGAAGCAGCCCTCCGCTAGCGGCCGCGGTGACAGCCCGACGTCGGCGCGATGAACCGCGGTGGCAGCGGCGCGTCGGCCTCGGCCAACTACCTGCTCTGCACCAACTGCCGGAAAGTGCTGCGGAAGGTACGGCGCGGCCGCGTCCCGCAGCGAGGCGCTCCCCACGGTCGGGGTCCGGCCGGTGCTTGCGGGGGGCAAGACGCGAAGGTCCCCCCTCCCCCATGGGCTCCCCCGCGCCCGGCCCTTGGGCTGCCGCCGGGTCTGCCCCGAGGCTGAAGGGATGCTGGGATGCTGGGAGGAACCGGCTCGGCTGGGGATGGAGGCTGGCCTGAAATCTCAGCCGCCCGTTCGGGCTGCAGGCGCCTGCCTACCTCTCCGCGGTGGCTGGCTCTGGGGGGTGTATCTTGGGGTTGCCTCTGCCAGGCCTACCGGGCCCTGGCACCCCCTCTTGACGTTCTCTTCTCGGTCCCGAAAGGCACCGTGAAGGCATCTTGAACTTTATGCCCATGGGAAACGTTGTTGGGTCTTCCAGTGCCTTCGGCTGGGGTTGGAGGTGGAGGCTGAAGCGGATGTGGGTTCGCCCTCCTTATCATCCCCCACCGCGGTGTGGATCCAGAAAAATCCGACCCCGGATCGACTTACTGCTTTCCACAGTGACTGATAGAAAGTTTACTCCAGTATTGTTTAGCTCACTTGGCTTAATCGCTCCGTGGGGGATGGGAATTCAGGGAGAGAAAGGATGACAAAATGTCCCTGTAGACGCCGAAGAGCTTTTAATCAGATCTGGGCAGCCTCCTTGAATAATATAATCCATTTTTTTTCCTCCACGATCTATTTTTACGTTGTATGAAGTGAAATTATTAGGTGAGGTGCTCCTGTTTGTCCAGCGCCAATGAATTAAAATTGCTGAGCTGTGCATATCTGAGCGCTTAGATGAATACGGTGCCGTTTTTGTCAATTTTCCTATCTACAGTAACTTTAGGGTTGCTCTTTATGTATTAAGAAAAGCAAGCAAGCAAGCACATAAATAAGCAAGCTCAAATATTTGCGTTCTTTGTCCCAAAACTGTTTTTCTTCCTCTGTGGGTCAGGCCAAGTGCCAATCAAAGTTGTTTTTCAAGCCTCTTTTCCCTGCAGTGGAGCTGTTCCCCCCCCCCCTCCTTTCTCCTATTTTATTTGAGAGCGTCAGGAAAGCAAAGGAATTGCAGGTTTGAAGTTAATCAAACAATTAAATACGCCTTAAATTGTGTTTATTGGATATGTTTCTCTTAAAACAGATTTTTATTAAATGTGCATGTTGAGTATGTGCAGTTATTTTTCCCCATAAACTCCTGGATCAAATTACAGTTGATACTTGTTCAGCTCATTGTAGGGCAGCTTGTGAGAAACGTAAGGGATCAGAAGCTCCTTTCAGCTCGGTTGAATGTTAACTCTTTCAGTGCTGGATCAGATGGCATCCGAATTTAGCTTTTAAAAAGTATTTTTTTAATTTCTAAGCCGAAACTGCCTTTGTCAGGAAAAACAGTACCAGTGAGACCTGTTTAATTCAACTTACTCTCAGTTAAAATTA
>NW_026592732.1:10666153-10729358 GCF_907164565.1 Psammomys obesus
ATATATATATATATTAGCTGAATGTGGGGAAGGTTGCTATAATTGACTTACTTAAGTGATATATTCTATTTCAATCACAGTACATTAAAATTTTAATAAAAATTTTAAAGTTAATGGCAATTTGTTTGGCTAATAGGATACTTCGATAGAAATTAGCATCACACCTTTTTATTTTTCTTTTGAAAGAGCTTTGATTATGGATCCATGATGCTAGCACTAAGGACATATTTATGTTTTCCTTGTAGTTTTTAAGAAAATAATATCTCTGTTTACTTGGAAACAGCATCTCACTTCAAGCCATAACTAGAAGAAGGAGTATGTGCAAGATGGGCATTCACATTTTTTCTCTTTTATAATTGTGGTGCACACCTTTGCCAGTATCCAGTTTTCAGTAACTACAAGGTGTTTAATTTTGACTCATGTAGTGGCATGAAATGCATTTAGATGGGAAAAAATTGTTTGTGCCAGTTAAGACATGACCTGGCAATATTCAAAGCTTTATAAGGTTGCCATTCTTAAACATTCTAGAAAGAAATCAGTGTCTAGCATTGAACTCTTCATCATCCTAAGTGCCACATAAAGTTTTACTTCTGGTAATGACATGTTTTTATTTTTGATACAGTGTGACTAAGTAAAGTTAATCTGTAGCCCTCACAGCCTGATGCTTTACATTTTCTTGTTTCCCTTTAGTGTCCAGCAATAAATAAGTGAGTGATAGCACATTGGGTTTTAGTTGGGTATTGATCACAGTGGAAGAATGAATATCACATGCATCCATGTCAGTGACCCTTTGCTATTAGAACTCTCCTTAATGATGAGCAAAGGCCTTTACCTTTATATGTGGCAGAAGCCCTTTTGCTGTCCATGAGCAACATAATTTATGCACTATATGATGGATTCTGAGGAAACTTCAAAAGGAAATGAGTTAACCTTCAAAGGAAATTGTTTTACCTCAGTGTCCAGTGAATTGTGTACTGTATGAGAATCTCGCTTATTCTTAGGAATGTCTTCAGTTTGGTTCTGTGTCTTGCAAAACAAAGAGCACTGCTGAAATATTAAAAGTATCTGATTTGGTTACATGGGTCATAGAAGAAGAGAGAAGAAAGCAAAAACATCAGATCTGCAGCTCTACGTCTGCCTGCTCTGACACCTATTGGACAGCTTTTTAACAAGGATAAATACTGTTTACTTTGGGGAACATAACAAGACTTGAAATGTAAAACATTTTACTTGAAAACATTCCAGTGACAACCACAGGGATCTGATCTTTAACTTCTAACATGCAGTGGCGAAGTACATTAAGGAGGGTGGGCAGGTAACTGTCAGCTCATGCACCTGCCATTTCACAGTAAGGTGGCATGTTGCATGCTGTGAGTGCTGCACTATTGTTACTATTCGGTGAGTAGAATTAAATAAAAATTAAAGGATTTAGCGTTTTAGTTTCTTTTTTTAACAAACAGGCTCTCATTTTGTAGCCTGGGCTATCCTCAATATAGTTCAGGGTGGCCTTGAACTCTTGATTCTCCTGCTTTCGTCTTTCAAGTACTGAGATCACAAATGTGCATCTGGGAAGTCTCAAATGTTTACTATGACTCTTAAGTAGTTCTAGTGATGCATCTTACTACTATGACTACATTACTTTTTTTCACTTATGCAATTTGATATTCTTACAATTTTTTGGTGTTTTTGTAATCAAAGAGATTATCAAGTAAAAGGGGAAATGTTAGTTTGACACGTATGAGCCTCGCTTAATATAATCAAAATGGTCAGTATTAAAAATTTTATAGAGTTCACCGAATGGAATGGATTTACTTATATGATGGACACCAGCCATCTTTTGCCTTTGACTAGTGAGCTTTCTTGTGTTTTGTATTTTTGATTTTGAAGTAGTTTTTAAATTATATTATCTTAAATAACCTAAGCAGAGATCAAGCAGTGAATTTGTGATAACAAACCTAGATGTACCACTCTTCAAATTGTTCTCTGGATCCCTAAGATGCTTCAGGGTATTAAAAATGCTTTAGTTGGACTAAATATTTAAGTATGTGTTCAAATATTTTTAATGTAATTTAAAATATAGATACTTGAAAACTGTGCCCATAATTTTAACACATTGGAATCTATTGTAATTATATTGTTACAAGGTGGTGATCATGATGATAATGGCAATGACAGTGATGATGATAGTGGTAGTTACATACATTAGAACTTTTTATTGCATTATTGATTAGGAAGAGTGTCATTGTTTGTGAAGGTACTAGCCTTTATAAAAACATTCTTTCCTGTACATAGCTACTCATCTTATGTATTTGTTTTTGGGACCACAAGCTTAGTAATATAAATAATTGTTACTTTGTAACAAAATACTTATTAAAATTGTTGCTTTTTGTATTTAATGCTTCATAGTTTAAGTTCAGTATAAGGTTTAATTTGTGAAATGGCTTCTGCTGCATCCCAAAGTTTGTAAGATGTTTACAGTTTGATCCTTGGCACTGGCCTTGCAGTTTGGGGTAAGTTAACTAACTTCCTTGAAACCTACTTTTTTCCTGTAGACTACACAGTTTCTACTTGTCTTGTGGTGGCTTTGTGGCCTAGAGAGAGTGTATGTACCCACTGTGCAAACCTTCAAATGTCATGATACAAGAATGGAAAGCTCAGTCTTTGTTTTCCTTTGTGTGTTAGAGGATTATAGCCAGTAATACACACTGAGTAATTTGGTTAGTAGTCATTTTTCATAGGAGTTTTAATGGTTGCTAGTAAGAGATGTCATGATGATATTTTTATTAAAAGTAACCCTTATGCATATCTTTTTCCACATTTCCTTTTGAATCCTCCTCCTCACGCACACCCTCTTTTAAAAAATAATGATATGTTGCTTTTGAATTTGCAGATAATTTAATTAAATTGCCTTTGACAAGGAAAGTTGGTATTTCTTTAGAAAAGACCATGTGTTAAGAGTGATGTACCCAGAGACACACTAGGGTAAAGCAAGGGCAGCTAGTTTCTCAGATCAGGAGGAGCGTTATGAAGCGGTGTCTCCTAGTCTTTCCGTCTGGTTCTCCCTTGAAGGCAGTGACCTTGCTAGTTTAAAGAGTGCCTTCATATATCTCCGGTTTCTCAGAGAACCTTTAGATAGGAAGGTTTAGTTGCTGCACAACTCTCTTTGAGTTGATCCTTGCAGTGCTGAGGATGCCAGGGAACATCTCCATTCCACACTTAGCCTTCTTTGACTGGGTTGCAGAAGCTAAAGGAGACAGAGCAGCAGGGAGCCAGCTGGTAGGATCATCACTCCTCACTTTGGGCCTTGAACTCAAGGTATGTCTAGAACTTAGAAGGTTGCTAGAACCTCAAAACTTTCTCTCTCTCTCTCTCTCTCTCTCTCTCTCTCTCTCTCTCTCTTAATTTTACTGTGTATTAAAGCAGTGTGGGCATAATTATGCTGACCTGTTAGCATAAATCAAGGAAGTGGAACCACTCAACTTTGGGGAAAATAATCAATTTCATTTAAGAGTGCTATTGAAGAAACAGCAAACTTTACCTTTTGTTGAACCTTCACTCTTGAGGATCTATCCTTTTACATGTGTGAGGCAGAGGGAAGGCATACAGCGCCTCAGAGTAGCAAGCTCCCTCTCTCATGTGTAAGCAAGTGCAGTAGTTTTAGTAGTGAGCTCAGGCAGCTAGTTTTTCATACAACCCACTTTATTCAGAAGAGCACAAACTTTGATTCCTCGGATTTGAATACATAAGTAAACAAATTTATGACAATTAAAATGATAAATTTTTGTAAAATTATGTTTGCTTCCATTGAATTAGAAAGTTTTTCACATTCGTGTTTTGTTTTTTGAGACCTGGGCTCATTTTATAGCCCTGGCTGGCCTGAAACTCAATATGTAGACCATTCAGTATGTAGATCTCAGTATGCAGATCTCTGCTTCAAACCCACAGATCTATCTACCTCCCCTTCTTAGTGCTGGGATTAAAGGTATGTACCACCATAAGCTTTTTAAAAGCTGTTTTCATATTTAAAAATCTCTCCTCTCAAGGTGAAGGATTATGTTAATGGACATGAGTTTTTGATACCACATATGTGCACTAACAGAACTCAATGTGAATGTTGCTACCACTCCCCACCCATTTTTCAGTCAAGAACCAAACACATCACAGTGGGCATAAGCTTTGGATTTGGCTATCGATTGTCTTAACATTGACAATGAATATTGTCAGTTGTTATCCTTGAATTTTCAGGATCATGTTATTATTTTTTGAGGTGTTTATCAAGATCACAAAGATAAAATACCTATGCAAAATGAAAGATGGACAGGTGGGTTTTACTATAATACAGAATGTCAAGTTTATGTGTATGGTTTCAGAGGGTTATTTGCAAGTTTTGATGTGATATCAAAAGTATTCATAATTGTCTCCTTTTTATTAACCACATATCTGATTTTAAACATTTTCCTTCAGAACATTACACCCTATGAATACAGAAAACTAGCTGTCATATGATAAAGAGACATTGAAGAGATTTGCAAAAATGTAAATATGAATCTCACTGTTTTGTTGTAGAAAACAAAGGTTTATAAAGATACATGACTTATGTTAACATGTAATAGACTTTTATTTTAGGTGAATTAAACATTTCAGCTTTCCCTAGCTTTAATTTCTATTACAACTATTGACAGTTATAACCTATCAACAAAAATCTGGAATTTGCACTGTATGAAGGACTTCCATGAGTAGGATATCTGAAAATTGTGATGTTGACGTCACAGACTGTAGACTATGGTACAAGAAGAAGGAATTCAATGGAGAAAGTAAGAAGAAAGTCCTGATAGCATTAGCAGAAAATATAGATAAGGCTATCCAGTCACCTCTGTTCTGTGTGAAGATGCTGTAGACACTGCCTGGCAGCCTTTTGTTCATGTTCTAGAAGCTTCTCTCTTGCCATGGTAAGACTTTGGTCAGCTGCAGATGATCATTCTCTGATTCTCATGACCATCCTATACGTAGTAGAACTTAGGTGGCAGGGCAAAACTTCGGTTCTGAATTGTCCTATTCTCCCTGTTTTGTGAAGCAACTGAAGAACTGTGGTCCAAGGCTATGTCCACTATATTGTAAGTGATTGATATTTGGCTGGAAAGGAAGACCCCAGTAGCAGGGTTAGCTTGTATGGCCTGGAAGCAGAGGTGTGTGGAAGAAGAATGAGTACAAGAAGAATGAGACCAAAGGGAAGCGTGGTCCCAGGGCATTGTGTGCCAAAGGTGTGGCTAGGAAATAGCACAGCTACAGAGAGTGGGGTTTAGGTATGTCAGGGGAGGATGCACACACCGTGTGCGAGCGCATGGAAGCAGCCATCAGTGCCTACCCTGTGGCCTCCAGAGTATAGGATATTTACTCTCTGTGGTTAACTAAGACTTGAAAGTGGCTAGCAGCATCTGGCCTGTCTTTAGATGTCATTCTGACAGGCATGAGGAAGGAAGTATAATTTTCTATTAATCTTCCCACCCTTTTCTTTCTGCTGTTGCCTGAACACCAGGCTATCCAGCTGCTACATCAATTGCCCTTTACATACTTCATCAGAGATAATAAGTTACATGAATTTTTGTGTTACTGGATGGTCTCTTATTTGGAATCTGATTCATAAAGCTTTTTTTTTTTTTAGTTTGAGAGAGATGAGACTTTTATTTAAACACATAGGTATTGGCAGTGTATGAATAAGCATGACCAAGCATTTAAAATGCCTAGCTTAGGACTCGATTATTTCTTATACCAGGGACTTTTAATCAGTGTAAAAATGCATATTTTTGCTTTATTTTCTACAGATCAACAAGTAGTAATAGAAGAATGCATCTTGATGTCCTATTTCATTTTTGCTTTTCCCTGTACAGCGAAAGCAGGGCAGTTGAAGAAATGAATTTTATCATTGTAATTACAGATATGTGCCCAATATTTAGAAAGCACCCAACAGGGGTAACTAAAACTGGATTTTTGGATCATTTTATTTATCTGAGACTGTGACACATTCAAGTGTTTTTTATATTATCAGTAATAAAGCAGCTTTCATTATATGTTCCCCGTGTTGGCAGTTCCCAGTAGGTATTGAGTTCTATATGTGTTCACATTTGTCATAGTAAACTCATGAAGAATTACACAAACATTGTGTCTGTGTCATATGTGTTTGTATGTATGTGTATGTGTGGTTGCAATTATCTGCGCCTGTGTATGTGGAGGACAGAGGTTGACATTCATTAAACATCTTCCCAATTGCTCTCCATTTTTGTTTTGTTTTGTTTTGTTCTGTTTGAAACCAGGTCTCTCACTGGCGCAGAAGCTCACCACTTCAGCTAGAGTATCTGGCCAGCAAAGACACCTGGGTTCTCCTTTCTCCCCACCCTCTCCCAGCACTAGGATTATAGTCTGGTGTCTCCATGACAGCTTTTTGCATGGGTGCTGGGGTCAGATTCAGAACCTCATTCTTAGATAGGGAACACTACCCACTGAGCCCAGCCCTTGATTTTTAATGATGAAGAAATTGGGACTCAGGGAGCTTTTGGAACTGGTTGTGGGTCTTAGTACCAACAAGCAAACAAAATTTGAAACTAGTTTGATATCCAGAGTGTGGCCCAGTATACAGATATAAACACTGCATGACTATGTATTCCATATTTTTCTTAATGTAGAAAACTCATCAAGCCTTATAAAGTAAAACTGAAATGAATAAAAAGCCTCAAGAGATTAACAGGTGTGATCTCAAATTTAGATGTATTCTACTCTTTTCAGTTAATGATTTTAAATGAGGTTATTAACAATCTGGGTCACACTCTGTTGATATGATTATTCACAAGATTGATTGAGACAGATCTAGGTTTTCTTTTTTCTTTTTGTAGTGCTGTGCACATGGGAGACAGAGTTGAAGTGTTTATTGCAGTTTTCAACTATTTAGTTTTTGCTTTTATTTTTTCAAACCCCCAATTATGAGGCCAGTTTTTCCTGATCTCAGAATGTCTTTTCCTAACTGCACAGCACACTTGACCCCTCTTCCTGCCAGCCAGCCAGTCATGACTTAATCACACTGAGTCACCCAAGACTGCTATAGTATCTTTGAAAAAAAAAAAAAAAAAAAAGACTGTCTAGAAATATTTCAAGTATTGTCTTTCTTGAGTAGGGCCCTCAGGTTTTGATAAATTCCTTTGCAATGCTTTATGAAGATAAGTGATAGAGTGCCCGTTTATACCGTTCACATTAAGCATTAGTTAAAGGTGGTAAGAAGCCTTACATGGGTGGTGTCTTCTGCTTACTGTCTGGACCCCGGCTCCCTGCATCTGCTGTGTGCTGTGTCCTAAGCACAGTTCCATTCTTTAACTGGGTGTGTTTGGAGAGAGGGATTCCTGGTACAGGTCTGCTGTTGTAGTTCGAAACTCCAAGAGTTCCCCCAAGAAACACTGAAGATGAGGCTGTGTGGTAGAGCATTGTTGACACTGAGGTGTGCAGATGGGCTAGTGGATGAGCCTACAAATGTGGCCACTACTTATTGTTTACAGAAGAAAGGAAGTCCTGAGAGTAAAGTTATAGCCTCTCCACAAACTGCCTTTCCTAACTCATATCTCAACGGGGTTCTGATTTGGACACACATACAAAATAATAATAATAATAATTTAGTTTCTCATCAGGACTTTTCTGTATGTTACTTGAAATTGGTGTATTCTCAGTTGGGCTGTAGTGTACCTATTTGTGGTTTTATTGTTTAAATACATTATGGTTGGTATACATTATGTTTATGTTATGCTAGTATTATATATTAACATATATATTAAATGTAGCTATAGGATGTAGGTTCTGATATTATTTAGGCTAAGTTGTTGAAAGTTGGAAATTAGCATGGCTAGGGTATATTAGTCAGTAGCAGATTACTTGTTTGAGGTTCTAGATTCAATCTCCAATAGTGCATAAAAAGAAATTAGCATAAACTAGTAATTTCATTTGATTATATTGGAAACCTATTGAGTATTGGCACTCTTTAAAACAAGGGAAATGTGTGTTTAGATAAATAGAAACACTTTCTTGGTCAAACTGTAGATTTTTATTTTAATAAAAGTATGTTTTTGTGTCAAATACTATTTCTTTTAAATGACTCTCACATACTTAGACAAGAATATTGTCTGTTAATATCTACAAACTATTCAATACTATGTAACTTCCATTAATTTATTTATCATATTTTAAATTCTTCCTAGTATGTACCAAAAGAACAGAAAAGAAGACAACCTAAGCAATTATTTTTTCAGTGTGCCGTTGGGTCTTGGAAAGACCTTCAAGGTTATGGTTAGGCCCCTCACTTTACAGTACAAAAGAAGGTTTGCATTCTTTCTGTGATGGGCTGGGTAATATTTTAGGCTTCAGCTCATACTCACAAACATAGATAGTATCTTAATGCACAATAAATAGTGCATAGTATATGTCTTTTCTGTTCTTGGCTTAGTTCGCTGCCTGCCTTCCTTAACCAGCATTGACAGAAGCATCCATGAAGTGTGTAAGCAAAACACCTGCGTTCCCCATAGCTGACCGGGGTAGCATCTGATACTGGCTGCACAAGTGTTGACCTGGGGGATGTTCTGAAGGGGGATATTCACTAGAAGGCAATCCTTCTAAAGACTACTGTTCTGAGTAAGGATGAGCTTTAGACATGGAGCACAGTGCATACGTTGACATGGGTGACATTTCTTATTCTCTTTACTCCTGTGAAATATTTACCAACCAATGTGTTGGTTTAAAAAGAAACAACTTGACGGTATATAAACAGCCGTATGTAATGGAAAATTTTTTAAGTCTGGCTGGCTTTGAACTTTTAAAGGCAAGCACACACATGAAATTTATGTATTTATACTTTGCTTCCTTTACTGATTATTCACTAATTGTATGTGCTTATGTTTTAATTTCTTTACTAACTGTTGTCTTTATAAGAGGTATTGCAAAACACCTGTCTGTGATAGGTATATGTTATACACCTATAGCAGAGGCCTGGATCCCATTTCCCTTGTTTCTTCCTCTTCATCATTTAATGCACTTTAGTGTCTATAGATAATTAAGTACTTGGCAAGAGCTATAAAAACTTGAAAACAAAGCTATACTCGGTAGTATATTGGAGATCAATCTATTCAAGATGAAGGAGTTCTGAAGTAAAGATATAAGTGGATTAGGACTTGACAAAAACAGTTATCCTTTCTAAATTTCTATGATTGACTGTCCCCATCCCAACTGAAACTTGTTTTTCCCTTTAAAAGTTCATTTTGGAATCATTAAAATATTAACAGGTAATAGACATTCCTGGGGCTATTGCAAATGCTTGTTTACTGTTGAAACAGTGGTTTGGAAGAATTTCTAAGCAGCCACATGGGCATCACTCCAGAGTTTGAATCTATTATCGCCACCCACATATGCTGACTTTGAACTTTTGAGGGTAGCACCCCTTGTTCATATTCTAACAAGTCTTCCATATGGTCTCTGTGCACCTTAAGGTGGAGAACCACTGGTCTAGATTACTTTTTAAATTTTTAAAATAAATGTTATTACAATAAAAAAAAACCCTCAGAAATGAATAAAACCAACATATACTAAATGTTGCGAGACACAAAGTCGGTACCTCTTATGGACTTCTATACAGTTAGAATTAGCATTCAGAACAGAAACTATAGAGTTTCACATTAAATTTTATACTTTCAGTATCAAATGTATTTAATGCTTTTATCCACCCAAACAAAAATCCATGACAAAATTAGCACTAAAAATAAAAAATAAAAAACAATTGGCCATATATCTTCTTTCATAACTTATGTCTGCCACCTGTATTCAGGCCTTTCTCACTCCCTTGTATGTATCTTTTCTTGTGCTCATTTCTGCATTGTCCACATTTGTTCACATATGTATACATATTAATTGGCTAGGTTCTGCAGATGAGAGAGAATATGTGCTTTATTTCTTTACAAGATTGTGTGACCTCACTTAATACTGTACATCCTAAGTCCAATTCATTTTCCTGCAGATTTCTTAACTTCATTTCTCTTTAAAGCTGAGTAGTATTCCTTTTCTTAACCATAATTTTCAAACAGTATTTGTCAAACATGAGGTGAATCTAAACTATCCTATTTGTAGAAACACGTGGTTAATAATTGTTTTGCCTGCTTGTATGTATGTCTATGCGCCACACGTGGTCAGTGCCCTACTGGTGGAGTCCAGAAGTGGGAGTCAGATCTCCTGGAACTGGAATTGTGAGTCACCATGAACTGATCCTGGTTCCTCTGCAGGGTAGCAAGTGCTTTTAACTACTGAGTCCAAAGACTGATATATTTAAACTATCACAAAGAAAAGAATGTTTTCCCTTAAAGGAGAACATGTAGCCTAAAGACATACCCAGGATTGACGGATTTGTTTTGTTGTTTTGAGTCCTTAGAGAAAATTAAATATTTATGTAAGTTACAGCTATGGTTTCATTTATGTTCACTTATTTGCCTTATGTAAGTATCAAACAGTGATATCAGGAAGTCTGTAAATGTAGAACAGACCCAAGATACACACCAATATCTTACATGTGCACACACGCTCTTGCACACATACACACACAACTGTGCACATGCACACACGTGTCACTAAGTGGAAGCTAGATCTTTGAAAAGCACAGATTACTTCAGTCAGTTACAGTCTTATCTTCTGCAGCAACCACAACTAATTTTATTCTGCTTGTTTGATTCTAATTTTGTGGTAATGGGTGTTTTCCTTGTGTTGCCTCTAGTGCTAAACTTGAGCCCATTGTTGATCTTAGGAAAGATCAAGCGCATCACATGGTCCCTACCCCGCCTCCAGATTCTCTCAGGTGTTGGCTGCTGAAGAAGGAAATTGCGGTTACTTAATTCAAAACCATGAAGAGATATGCTTTTCTATTGACCATTTTTCTGTCTTCTGTAAGGAAAGGACTAATAGAGTGTCTTAAATAGAACTGTCTCCATGGCAATGGACAGTCAGCTTTTGACTTAGAGTCTCTTAAAAAAGGAAAATTTAAAACGTATTTTCATGGACTGAAATAGCAGGATGGCATCAGTAAGGAGAGTGCCTCCCATCAGCTACTGCACCATTGGCTCCAGCAGAATAAGATGCCTTTCTTTGAGCAGCATTTTATCTGAGCATTTTTAGTGTGGACAACTTCACTTCATAATTATGGTGTGATAGTGCTGATCTTCAAATTGACAGTAAACTTGAGAATCTCCTAAAAGCTTAGGACTGGAGCCAGGGCCTGAGTGAAAAGGCCCTGTTATCTCTGGTTATAGTCTCTCAAAGAATGAAAATATTGACGAAATGATGGGTTATTCTTGGTTATGTTTAAACAGAATTATCTCTGAAATAGTGGAAGCAATGGCAATATTTAAAGTTTAAAGAAATGTGTTTTCTGGTCCCTAAGATTTGTGGTCTTTTGGTCACTTATCATGTTTAAAAGACATCTGGCAACCTGACCCTTCTGTCTCTGATTCTGCCCACACCCATGTAAGAGACAGAGCCCTTTGATTAGCTGCCTGGTGAGAGTGCACCCACAATAGATTCTAGGATGGGAAGGCTTTCACCTTTTAAGTATGTGATGTTTTAATTTTTAAGAAGATAGATGCAAAGGAATGTCCAAACTTACAAGCTTGTTTAGAGATGTTGGGACAATAGATTATTTTAACAATGTTTACTATTTTCATTTTATAGTTTGCTTTTATTATTAAGCATGTATTGATGAAGATGATAAAAACTTTTTCTGCACATGTGAGGCAAGCACTGTGTAACTGAATTATAGCATCCCCGTCGGGATTCTGTAAATGATTAGGTTATTGCTTATTACTGTCAACAATGGTCACAGCACAGGTAAAACTCCAGTCACTCAAATATATTACTGTATGGAACAGAAGAGCGCTTAAATATGAACTTCCTATATATATTTATCAGAAAAAAGCATAGTCCTCTAGAATGAGGGAAATTATTATTTCTTGTTAGAAATGGTCTGACTGAAATTTGAATGTATCATTTTGAGGTTAAAATTTCTTGAGGCAGTATTAGAGGTTTCTTCACAGCTCATCTCATTTAGTCTACACAAATACTCTATGAAGTTGAGATGCCATCCCCACTTCAAGAAGGAATGTCTTTCCTGCTGTCCTAACACTCCACTAGTAGCAAGCTAACATAGAACTGTCCTTCTTTAGGAAAATCTACGTTAGGGGAACAATTTCATTTTAACATAAAAATTTAATGATTTGTACAGCAGAGAAAAAAACTATTAATTCAGAGCTGATAGAACTGAGCTGACCCCCTGTTCCCTACAGCATTCTCAGGTAACCCTTGGAAATCAAATAGCATTCAAATATTAGAGGTCTGTGTTTACATGTGCTCCGTAAAGTCCAGATGTCTTTATGTGTTAAAAGTTCTTGAAAAACTTTGCCAACTGAATTCTGCTTATTAAATATATGTACCTATCCAAACTATAACTTAAAATTATTTTACTCACATTATGGGTGATTGTTAAGTGCATGCCATGGTAATTTGACTTCTGCTCTCAATCACAAGGTAAAGCCATCATCAGAGTGGTCAGTGAGACCTGTCTATATTGTTTGATCTGGAAGTGTACTTTGTCACATGGAACTGAACTCCAAGGTCTTGTTGCCACTTCGGTAACTGTGCTCAAAAGTCTTAAATCTGTTCCTATTGCAGTGTACACATTGTAGGGAAATAACAGTGTAGGCTATACCCTGGGAGCTCAAATCTGTTGCCTTAGAAAGTAGCATTAGTCTTTGAAGAGCCAACAGGAACTGCTCAGGAGGCCATGCAGTTTCAGCCTTTGCCCATCTGGGTGCTTCTCTGGGGAATAAACCCCATGGTTAGAGAATGTGGAAGCAGTCCCTATGAGGGAAAAGCAAGCATATTGAGCCAGCTGTCAGTCCAGGGGCCAGCCATTAGCTTGCAACATCCTGACCTGTCAGCCCACCTGTGTGCTATGAAAGTGATAAATGAGCATGACACTTTGGGAATCACACAGTTCATCTTTTATCAGGAAAAAAAATGTGGAGATGTCATACTTGGGCGGGAATAGCTGTACTTGAAAGGTCTGTCAGGAATCTGGGAACTTCCTAACAAAATTTATGAAAAGTTAAAACACAGGGCTGGGGAGCTGGCTCAGTTGGAAGGGTGAAAGCATGAGGACCTGAATTTGATCTCTCTAGCCAAATAAAAAAACCAGGCAAAGGGCCACACACTCTCATTCCAGTGCTGGGATGCAGAGGCAGAAGAATCTCTTAGTCATGGCTAGCTGACTTGGCCGTTTGTTGAGCTCCAGTCCAGTGGGAGACTGTCTAAACAGTGAAGAGGAGGGCTGGAGAGATGGCTCAGTGGAAAAGAGCACCTGTTGCTTTTGCAGAAGGCTTAGGTTTGATTCCCAGTGCCCACATGGCAGCTCACAGCTACCTATAACTCTAGTTCTAGTGGATCTAATGTTCCTTTTGAACTCCATGGGCACCAGGCACGCAGATATGCACATGCATACATGCAGACAAACATTCATACACATAAAAACAAATATTCAAGTGGACAGCTCCTAGGAATGACACCCAATGTTAACCTTTAGCTCATGTGTACACCTACATTCCACACAAACCTGCAGGAAATCCAGATCAAGTAATCCTTAATTCCAAAGCTAAAATTCCATACTATATTTTTGATAAAAATCTGTGGATGACAGATCCATATATCATTTTGTGAAAACTTTTTAAAATTATAGTAATAAATCATTAAAAAGAACACTCATCATTTATATAATTTTTCTTATTATCTCTTGATTTATAGAGAGAAAATTATTAAGCACTATAACAGCATATGGATTTAATTTTCTTAGATATGGTGTGTTTTCTGTGTTTGTGCCCATGTGTGTGCACATGAGACCAAATGGGTGTGCTATGACTCATATGTGGCAGTCAACAAAAGGGAGCTCTGTCTAAAGCTGGGATGGAACTCAAGGATTTCAGGCCTGTACACTCAGAGTCACTGTATCTGTTAAGCTGTCTTGACTGGGAGTATGATGTATTTTTCTGGCTGGGTCACAGAGAGCAAAGAATCTTCAGCATATTTAAAGTCATTCTATAGTTAAAAACAAAAGTTATATAAATATAACAATTTTGTTTATAATCTTAGCTTCATAACATTTTTTTTCAAAACCTAAGAGTTTATCATCTTGTTGATTAAGGGAAGTCATTATTTTTCAATTTATATTTATTACATTTATTTATGATAGGTGTCATGTGGGTGTCAGAGAGAGCTTTGGAGGAGTCAGTTCTCTCTTTCCACCAACTGGGCCTCGGGCACCAAACCCAGGTGATCAGCTCTAGGGTCAAGCCCCTTACCCAGTGAGCCATCCAATTATCACAAAATACTTATTTTTAAAATCCTGAAACTTATTATAAACTAGCAAGAAGGAAGATTGTTTACAGTGTTCTGCTTATTTTGTTTCTGAAAATGTTCTACTAGCATTCAGACAATATCACAGCATAACCATGTCGTGTCAATGAAAACGGGCTCTTAGGATTGTTTATCTCTCATTTCCAGATGGAAAGATCCATGCCTCCTCCAGTAACTAGGTCTTTCAGTGGTTAAAAGGGACAAGGGCTCAGACCTTGAAGCTCTTGCTACAATGTAGCTTTCACTGACATTCAGTCACATAGCACTCTGTTATCCTTGTTTGCCCTCTGTATCCCTGTCATAAAGTAATGTGGTCTCCTTTCAGGACTGTTATATTTTGTGGGTTGTTATACATTTGTGTGTTGTTAAAATAGGATTATATAAAAAACTGACAGTGGAAAATTTGGTTAGTACGTACTGATTGGTTGGAACGTGTGTGGTATTCTTTTTAAATTAGGATACCTAATGTAGTTCTAGTCCCTATTAGATGGTCTTTTAGTGTTAAAGTTGAATAAGGCTGAGATCATGTGAGTGATCTTACTTATTTTGCATTAAGTAAAAATACCTATGGGTTTAGTATACTAACATTGAAGCTATAAGTACAGGCTGGGAGAACATAGCCTATTAGCATTAGTCAACACAGAATGATACAGAATTGGAAAACTTAAATGGCTAATTGTCAAGAAAAATGGGAGGAGACAACAGCAAAATCACAAATGTCAGTCTTTGTGATTATTAGAAGACAAAATTACTTTCGAAGATCAGAATTGTATTATGGTTCCTCTTCATTCTTATTATCAAAGATTACACTGAAGTTTTTGTCAAAATGGGGATTAACAGTCTTTAGGTGATATGAAATAATTCTACTAAATTATAGTGTGCAAGTGTGTGTGTGTGTGTGTGTGTGTGTGTGTGTGTGTGTGTGTGTAGACTGATGTGAGCTCAGGATGTCAGAACAATGCTTCAAATGGATACTGTCCAGAAATGGTTACCCACATTGTAATGATTAATCTTGACTGTCAACTTGGGTGGCCTAGATTAGAGTAGCTTACTTCTGGTTATGTGTCTGCAGGCATATCCAGAAGACCTTGAAAGCTATGGGCTCTAATGAATAGATTAACCTCCAATGTCTTGATAAGAGCATTATTTGGAGTTGGTCAAAATGATGTGAGTTTGGGCTTATTTGGAGAAGTAAGTCACTGGGAGCATCTCTTTGAGCTCTGTCTTGTCCTGGCCTCTTCTTATATTCCTTTGGTTTTCCCTTCTGCCATCATGATATAAAAACTCCAGTACATACTTTCCACCATGAAGGAGTGAACCATCAGAACCATGCACCAAAACAAATCTGTTCTCCTTTAAGTTATCTTGATTCATGTTCCTGTTGCTGAGATAAAATACCCTGACAAAAACAACTAAGAGAGAAATTTAAGAGATTTTTAGCTCACAGTTCCAGGTTACAGTCCGTCACTGTGGGGAGGTGAAGATAGAAACCCAGAAAGGCAAGGCTGGTTCAACATATATAAATCAATAATGTAAAAACTATTATGAGTAAACTTATGGACAGAAACCATGTCTCCATTGTCTTCGTTATGGTTTCTATTGTTGAGATGAAACATCATGACAAAAAGCAAGTTGGAGATAAAATAATTTATTTGACTTACATTTCCACACCATAGTCCATCATCAAAGGAAGTCAAGACAGAAACCTGGAGGGAGAAGATGCAGAGGCTATGGAAGGGTGCTGCTTACAGACCTGCTCTCCATGGCTTGCTCAGCCTGCTTTTTGATGGAACCCAGGACCACCATCCCAAGGATAACTCTACCCACAATGGGCTGGGCCCTCCCACACTAATCACTAATTAAGAAAACGCCCAACAGGCTTGTGTGCAGCTCAATCTTTTGGGGGCATTTTTTTTTTTCAATTGAGGCTGCTCTTCTCTGATGACTAGCCTGTATCAAGTTGACATGAAATTAGCATCTTGATTGATCCTGAAGTGGTAAGTATATGTGGGAGAAGAATCCCAAGACAGGGATGTAGACCAAATCTTCAGCAAGATTAGAGAACAGAATGCAGCACCCCTTACCCCTCAGTGCTTATAGAAAAGATGCCAGTGTACTAAGAAAATCCCTGATGAAACAGAAAAAAAAAAAAAAATGCTGTTTAGTCGGGTCTCCACCAGTGAGTGATAATGATTTAATTCTCTGTATTTCAAAATGGATATGATGCAGAGGGCTCTTCTGCTTGTCCAGCAAAAGCAGCCCTGTGATGGAGTGTGAGCCAGTTCTGTAAAAGGCTGGCCACTGTAACTGTGGGCATTGGAACTTGGGTCTATTGGCATACAGTTTCACAAAAACGAACAAATTCAGTCTCTCATGTAAAGGAAAACAGCTAGCAGTACCTCTTGCTGATGATAAAGCTTTGAGAAGAAAAGCATTCTGAAAAATTTGCGTCTTGCCGTGAACTACCTCAACACTTAAAGATTCACCAGATGTGATATTACAGCAATGAATTTATTGTTAATACTGTATTAAATGTGTCAGTAGCTGCAACTTGCAGAGCTCGGTAAGCCAATATTTTAGAAATGATGAGAGATTAATATTATGATATTAATCATGGGTAAAACAAGTCTCCAAGCTACCAGGTGAATGGGTTTTAATATAACTGCATAAGAAGTTTGATACAGTTTCAGATTCCACATGGAAACATACCTTTCTAAAAGCTCTTCCCTGAAACTTGAGAATATTCTAAAAGAACGGCTGAAGCTGTAAAAAGAGGACCACTAAGATATTCTGGGCCGGAGAGATAGCTCAGTTATTACAGAGCAAAGTTCCATCTGCATTGTTCTAAAACCCACCTCAAAACTGGGGCATAATAGGTGTGTACTGCAATCTTGGCACTGGGAAAGGCAGGGACAAAGGAAGCCTTGGGCTTACTGGCTAGTCTAGCACACTTGGCAAGTCCCAGGACAATGAGAAACCCTGTCTGTAAAACCAAGGTGACCCTAGGAATGGCATCCAAGGTTGACCTTCGACATACACACACATGCACACCCCCATACATGCAAATAAATAAAAATTTAAGACTTTTTTTCTGCTTTCTAGCCGAATATTTCTGACCGCAGATTCTCTCTGTGATTTTCAGTCACTATGACCTATAGCAACAGATGAATACCGGAGTATATATGAGAATCCAGCTGTGTTTAATTAAGCCAAATATTTATACAAATGTCAGACAAGTTCTCCTCAATTTTTCTTAAATTATAGTTTCCAAACAATCCCCTGTGTTAATATGTGATGGATCTATTAGTCTTATTTTCACTGTTCCTTTTTTGGTGGCTAAGGGTTGCTGGGGCTTGAATCCAGAGACTGGTAGATACTAACCACATCCTCTACCATAGAAATGTACCATTAGCCTATGTTCTTATTTTTTCAGTGAATTAATAAATTGTTTTCCAGGTATTCTTTGATTTAGCTTCTTATGTAGTTATTGATAAATATAACCGATAAGCAAAAAGTTTGAGATTCATACTTTTTTTTTAAGACCTCCCCTATCAGCGGACTTGGGGAGGGGCATGCATGCAGAGGGTGGAGGAAGGGAGGGATTGGGATGGAAGGAAGGAGGGAACCACAGGGGGGATACAAAGTGAATAAAGTATAATTAATAAAGTATGAGATTCATACTTTTAAAGAGAATAAAGAGGTACTGGTATTTAAAAGGTTATGAGCAATTTTTAAAGGAGCTTATTTTAGTGTTTGTGCACATGTGTGCACAAGAGTGCATGTGTGGAGGTCAGAAGACAACTTAGAGATATCTGTGATATCATGTTTTATCTAGGATCAAACTTGAACTCAGGTGATCAGGTTTGGTGGCAAGCCCCTTCTACTAAGTCATCTCCCTGAGCCCAGTTACAATCCATTGTGAGTTTACCCAAATAAAATTAAGGCACAATCTTGTAGTCCACAGTGTGAGGAATTGACAGATTTGAACAGAGGTGAAATCCACGGGCATTTACTTATATAGGATGGATCTATTTCTGCTCCAGGCAAAAATTAAGAGATATGTCCTTCAAAGTAGTAAAAAAAAAAAAAAAAAAAAAAAAAAAAAATTAAACTCAAGTTTAAGACAATTTCATGTAAGGTCAAACATCTTAACCTGTGTACCCAGGATATTGTATAGAAGTAACTTTTTAGTTTGTGGAGATGATTTATTTCTTGCTGCTTCTGACAAATCTGTGTATAAAGAATGACTAGTCTTCACTAAATGCTTACACATTTTGTGAGTATGTGGGGATCAAATGTGCTTCGTTTAGGTCCTGATTTCGTTATGCTAAAGATGGTCCTGTTCCCACTAGAGTAACTGAAGGTCTCTAGCTTTGTCTCTGCAAGCTGCTCTCTAGATGCTTGATGCAGAACTCCTCCTTCGTGCCAGGACTGCCACTTTTGTTCGTGTGCTTCTCCAGGACTGGTTGGCACCTCAGCATGTACTGAATACTAGAATTTCTGTAGCTCTAATCATCTCTAATGGGAATTTCATTTTCTAAAACTCCCAATTTTAAGTTTTTTAAATCTAATTGGGATGTAATTTTAATAGGAAGGCTTTCTAAGGTAAGGTTTCATTGTTATGCAATCCAGAGGCCTAAATGTTTTTGTAATACTTCTATGAAACTTGACCTTATAATTAGTGGTAGGAGAGCACATTGTATGTTAATAGGGAAACACTGAGTTAGGTGGCAGTTATGGAAGTGCATTATCTCAGGGACAAAGACTTATATAAAGTCCTTATTTTCTTGGACTTTAGCCAAAAACTTTAATAGCATAGTCAACAAGTATCTTTGTACCCTTCATTTCAGAATACTTAAAAGGCTTAAGAGGAGGCTTCTTCTGCCCAAATCAGTGGCACAGCATGCAGACTATTACTGGTCTCTAAGAACTTGGGGCAATTTATGGCAAACTGCAGGTTCTGTTTGGTTTTAATGTAAGCAAACAAGTAAATGAGGATCCAAACAGTGCATGGAGACTAGTAGATTGATGCCTCGCCCTGCATTTAATTTATTAGCTTAAGCTACTGATGTTTCTAGAATGTCAGCTTCCTCAAGGTGACAGTGTGCTCTTACACTGTATAAGGAAAAGAAGGGAATTAGACCAGCCTCTGGCTGCCAACTTCCATCCTTAATTCAAACCCAGTGAATTATTGAGGAATTTGGTCTTCCTTCATTGTGCTGTGATGCTGGACTTGCTGATGTGGGGACCCTATAAGGCTGGAAAGAAGTGACAACATTGTGATCTACCTTCATACCTATAAAGAAGGGAAACTGCAATTGTGAATCTTAAGAATAGATTTGAATTCATAGAAGAGCTGACAGTTAGCAAGAATAGAGAGCAAGACCCACAGAGCTGGTATTTAAGATGGATCTGAGAAGGATGGGTGGACAGTGAAGAGTGGAATAAGGGGACACAGACTCAGGACACACTGCCTCAAGTGAAGGCCAGCAGCACCCCTCTGAAGTCCACCTGCTGTCTCTCTAGAGGGCAGAGATGCAGTTTACCGGTGATACCCTGTGGTCTGTCACAGAAGGTGGGAGGGAATTCTCTCATGACTCTGGGCATGAGTGTGATTCTGGGTTTAGTTCTGCTCTCAGTAACTAACAGTGTAGTACTTATTGTGAAGTTTAGAGGTGATCTGGCCCAGTATTTGTGCCTCTGGATGTTTGTATCACTTAGTGGTATAGGATTTGGGTACCTTCGGATAGTCTCATCTGCTTAGGAGCTTGTGATCCATCGTCAGTGTCCAGGCAGTTCTTGACTTTTAATAGGCTATATTCCAGCAAGCCCATAGTAAATGAAACATACTTTAAATCAGGAAATTTGTTGAATATCCAACCTGCTTAGTCTCACTCTGCCTTAAATTTGCACAGATACTTGATGTTAGCCTCCAGTTGGGCAAAGTCTTCTGTCATATAAAGTTTATATATTTTTAAAAAGTGTTAGATGAATATCCTGTGTCACTGAGTGAATAGTATATGGAAAACTAAAGTGGAAAACCAGAGTTGTTCTTAATAAGAATAATGGATATTGATCATTAGTTAAGTTTTTGTATAGTGTCTCCTAACTGCCTTTTATTTTTGAGCAGAACCATTGTTAAGGATGATCCTATAACTAGAAACACTTACTGACTCTGGAACTAACTATGTAGCCCAGGTTGGCCTTGAACTCAGAGCAGTCCTTCTACTCAGCCTCTGAGGAATGGGATGGAAATGCACCACCACAACCTCAGTTCTGTATTATCTAATGAGTGGGATTTAAGGGTTCTTATTGCTAGACTATGGAATGCTCATTGAGCTGCAGCTCAGTTCAGTGTGCATACAGCTTATGAGCCTCACCTTGGTCTGTGGCTGTGTGTTGATTCTTCACACAACTCTAGCCTTTCAATCCTGAGGCGAGGGCTGCTAGGGCATCTTTGAGCTAATTCACTTAATTAAAGGAGTTCCATTAATTTTTGTTACATACCAGTGCTTAGAGATACACATAGCACTATCCCAGTCTGCAAGGGACTGGTGGCTTAGGAAGTAGAGGTAAAGATACTGTGATACCGTTGGTAAGTGTAGTGTTCTTGAGTATAGATGTTTTAAGATTTCCACTTAAGAATCGAAATCTGTATGTACTGTTAAAATAGGCTCAATTTTGTCCCTGTAACAGGAACCTTGTGATACTGCTCTTAAGGCCCCAGAATTGGAACATGGCCAAGAAAGACTTGATAAACTTAATTCTGTCTTAGTCACTGTTCTTTTGCTATGAAGAGATACCATGAGCATAGCAACTCTTATAAAGGAAAGCATTGCACTGGGGCTTGCTTACAGTTTCAGAGGATTGGTCCATTATCAGTATGGTAGAGATCATGGTGTCATCCAGGCAGATAATAGTGCTGGAGAAGGAACTGAGAATCCTAGATCCCAATCTATAGGCAGCAGGAAGAGAGAGCCGCTGGGCCTCGCTTAGGCTTCTAAAACATCAGAGCCACCCCAGTGACACACTTCCCCCAACAAGGCTATACCTCTTAATCCTAAGAAGTGCCATTCCCTGAAGACTAAGCATTCAAATATGTGAGCCTGTGGGGATATTCTTACTCAACCATCACATTCCACTCCCTGGCCCCCGTAGCCTTATAGACATATCATAATGCAAAAATGCATTTGGTCCAACTTCTAAATGCCCCATACTTTATAACGACCTCAACACTGTTTTAACAGTTCAGAGTCTCTTCTAAGACTCATGGCAATTTCTTGCTTGCAACCCCCTATGAAATCAAAACCAAAAGGCCAACACACAATGGCACAGAATCTATATTACCGTTTGAAAATGGAGCATAGTGAGGAAATATTGGACCAAAGCAATACCAGAAACCAGCTGGGCATACTCTAAACATCAGCATCTCCATGCTGATGTCAAAGCACTGTTCAGATCCCCAAATCCTTTCAGCTTTGTTGACTGCAACATACTTCTCTCTCTCTCTCTTGGACTGGTTCTGCACACTGTTAGTAGCTCTCCTTGGCAGGTATTTATCCCAAGACTCTGGAATCTCTAATATCCTGGGGTCTCCAACAAAATCTAGGTTTCACACTCACAGCTTCAAATAGTGTCCTCTCTGGACCTACCTGCAGGGACTGCCCTGACACATGCCTGGCCTAAGGAGGGATAGCTCTTTCTTGTATCCTTGACTTTAAAGCCAGAAATGACATTTTTGTATCGAGTGCTTTAACCACTGAGTCATCTCTGTAGCTCTGGATTGAGTTTTAAAGCAGTTCTTGTGTGTTCCTTTCTATTTGACCTTTCCTTTTGAAATATCGTTAGTATCTGCCAAAGTCATATAGCTGAAATTTCCCACCAAGGAACCAAACAGGCATATGTGTGGCTTCCTAGCATAGTGCCAGTGGTCTAGCCTTGTCCTACTGCAGTGATTCTGCTGAAATGGAGTATCTGTGGCCAGTACAAGGACAGGCAACAACTGAAATGCACTGCTCCCATTATCGGGTACTATCAGATTTATTATGCTCACAACAGGGAAGTTCACTTAGGACACATGTCTTGTCATTCAGATGTTTTGTTGTATGCTGAAAGTATTGAAACTGTTAAACTGTCATCTGAGACTATCTTTAAAAGCTGTGGGGTTAGGTTTCACTTTGCTAGAATGGATTTATACATTAAGCAGATGGTGCTTAAAAAACAGTGTATGTTTTTATAAAATCAGTCACACATGTTGCTATTCATATTCTCTGTGGAGTAAGTGCAAGAACAACTTTATATGAGTGGGTACAAGTACACGTTTTTGCTTTTGTGTTTTCTAATGACACAAACTGAAGAAAAATACGTAAAAAATTAAATTTAATCATTTAAAGCTTTTAGCAGCTTAGACTAGCAGTTAATTCTCATTGGCATCAGCCTTTTAGGAGCAAGTAATTTGCTGATTAATTTTAAAGATGCATGATTTTCAGAGTTTCCAAGTTGCAAGTGTCTTCATTTTCTATTGGTATTAATTTATATAAAGTGGTCTGGTAACGTGCTTAGTTCTTAAGTGTCAAAATAACTAGTTTTCTAAATATATCTCACTTTATCCTTTTGTTTGCGAGCAGGTAATTGCTGAACAGGCACAATCTCAGCTGATTTCTGTTAGTAGGTCCTCTCTGCTGCACCATGCAGAAGAGACCGTTTCTGCTGGCAGAACTGTTGAGTGGACCCCTGATAAAGCCCTGTAGAGTGTGTAGGACTGGCAGGCAGGAAGCATGGCTCCTGCTTTATGGACAGTTCCTTCTGGATTGAAATGACCGAGTCATATAGCTAAAATATGCACATATTGACTGTCGTCTAAAGCACTTGAAGTACCCCATCCTCCTTTTTGTTTCTCAGCAGCGGAATCAGCATTATAGATAACTTTCCTTTGTTTTGTTTTATCTTATTTTATTTTATTTTTACCTTTCTATTTGTACATCTTGTGCTGGGTTCAACACTATGAAAACAGCCATTTCCCACCCCTCTGTTGTCCCAGAGTCAGGCCAATGCTGTGAAGTACTGCCTTACTGTACTGCGTAACCTTCAGTTGTGATGGAATGGTCTAGAATCACATGGCTTGGAACCCACTTGCCATTGTTGCTTTTGAATCCTGGGCATGTAGGTAGGCAGTTGAGGGTTTAAGTCTGTCACTTAATACTAGTCAACTTAAAATCCAACAGCCCATGTGGCTAGAGGCTGCCATGATGGGCAGCCCAGCTAAGAAAAACTCCAGGCTGTTTGCTTTCTGTGGCTTTCACAGACACCAAACCAGATTCTTAACGTAAAGGACATAGTAAAATTCACTGGTATAGAAGAAGACTTTTAAGTCCAAGAATAAATCATTAACTTTCTCACAGATAGTCAAAGAAAAGGACCCAGGACACCCCACCCCTAAATTAGTATAGCTGGGCCCACGAGATGGCTCACATGGTAAGGTGCTTGCTGCCAAGTCTACCAACCTGACTTTGGTCTCCAGGACTCACATGATGGGAGGGAACTGACTCCCAAGTATTATCCTCAGACCTCTGCCTATACACCATGACATATGTACTCCTGTCACACATATAAATAAGTGGTGAAATGTAATAGAAGTTTGGATTTAGTACAGCTGCAAGTTATTTTCCGTTCAATATAGAATAACCCAAGTTCCCACATTTGATTAGCCTTTTTTTTTTTTTTCTCCCTTTGAGGAAAACAGGCAGAAGGAAATAACGGTGCCTCATTTTGCACCTAGCTTTGGTTTTAGGTTAGAGGTTCTACCAGAGGCTCTCCACAAGGCCAGCTGCTACAGCCGAGAGCTGACATCTTCCGTAGCATGCGCAAAACCTACAGACTGAAAATCAGAGGACTGGCCGCTGTCTGAAAGCAGGGTTTTGGGATGAAGAACCAGGTCTGGGATGAAGAACCAGCGCTACTCCCTGAGTCTGAGCAGGGCCACTGCTGGCGGTTGCCTGTAGAGACTAGCATCATTAAACCGTATTGGGAGCAAAAGGCTAGTTTTAACACTTCAGTTTTTCACATGTGTCTGGGTTGCAGCTCAGGGCCTTGTCTGTTCAAAACAGTTACTAAAAATAAAATTGTAAACTTAGGGAAAACATTGAGTTTTCTTTTTGTCACTCATTCATTCAGTTCCAAATGAACTTCATAAATGACAAAATCATTTTGCATTTTGTAAAAGATTGGACACATCTGATAGAAATGTCCTAGCATGCCCCAGTACCAGTTTTAAGGACTGTGAAGAGCTCACTCCTCAGTTAGAGAAGATAAGGATTCACACATTTTGTTCCTTTTTCTTTAAAGCCTTTGTCATCCTGCTCCCTCATCCTCCAGTGTTCAAAGTTTAGATTTAATTTTGTTGTATGACAATGAAAGCCATAAAAGAGAATGTTCGCTTGAGAGAATAATTCTTTGTGATGAAATAAGGGCAGGCAGCATATAGAAAAGGTGACCTGGTGGGTCATGTGGTTCATGTGGAGGCTGAGTGAGGGGAGAACAGAAAACAAGTATGACTGAGGGAGGAGGATGATTCATACCTGTAATCTAAGAGGAGGCAGAGGCTGGAAGATCACTACAGATGCAGCCTGATCTGCACTATTGGCATTCAGGCTGGCCAGTGCTGCACAGCACAGCAGGACCTGTCTCAAAACAAAGCTATGCTCACACACATATAGGACAATGTACATATAGGCATATTTGTATATACACATTATTGCATACTATGCATGTATAGTACCTATATAATGTTTGTGTAAACTGTGTGTGTGTGTGTGTGTGTGTGTGTGTGTGTGTTTGTGTGTGTGTGTAAGGAGAAAAGAAAATGGAGGAGCGTGCAGTTGTGTTGCAATGAAAACATGTTTCATATTTAAATGTTGCTAGTTCCAGAAAACAATATTGTAAGCATCCTAACAGTTTTAAAATTTTAAAGGTGAATTAGGTTTATGAGTATATTAACTCGGGATTTTTATAAATAAATTATAACAGTAGAACCTCATTCTGGCTCTAGAAACCCCTTGTATACCTCTATGTAAGAGTATGTATGTTTTACTCGCCTACATTTTCTCTTGAGTTTTATGTATTTTTTTTTTATTTTACAGTGTTTACTTGTCTCTCTGCTTACATTTTTCTCTTCAAATTTTCCCCCTTAAAATCAGCTTCTTAGATGTTTTGTTTATGTGAAAGGATCAGTTATCCAGGAGGTGCTCCTCCCACGATAGTTCATGATGTTCTAGCTAGTCTCAAACTCATGATCCCTGTGCCTGAACCTGCTAAGTGCTGGGATTACAGGTGTGCACTACCATGACTGTCTTAACATTTTATTTGTTGTCATTTGTAGATGGAAATAAAGGAATATATATATATATATATATATATATATATATATATATACACACACACACACACACACACACTATTTTGAATTCATTCTCTAGACAGTTATAGTCGATGTAGACAGAAATGCCAGTATGAGAAATTCTGAATTAGTCCAGTTCACATGCCCTTCTCCAGTGTACTTGAGCAGCCAAATGAGGGTTATTTGTCATCATTTTGTAATCTAGATGTGTTACTTGTTTGGAAACTTAAGCAGTTTAAAGTTGTCATGTGATGTATACATTTCTCTAGAGCACTGACAGTTGATGGAGAGTGTACGCCAGGCTCAGAAGGGTTGGGGCTGTGTCTGTTTTCTTACCCTCTCCTCGGTCTATCACAATATCCAATTAGGCTCTCAAAGAAATCATTGTTGTACACCCAACTGCCTACTTTTGCCAGTTTGTTTTAAAACTGCTTCCTAATGAAGTAAAGGACTTAAAGGATTTAAATAACTATTTTGTGTTTGGTGGGCTCTTTGATTTGTAAGGAACAAAAAAGACTAAAGTTACCCACTAACAAGGGGAGGGAGAAAGAGAGAGAATGAATATAAATGGCCATGGTTAAGCTTTATTTTTTTCCAGGAATCCATAGCAACGCCACTGGTTTCTCTGTTGATATCCACCCTGGGCTTTTCTTTTGTTTCCTTTTGTCTCTGCATTTGAGTAGCATTTGTTTCTCCCAGCTCTGATTGCATCATGTTCATGTAACTCTACTGTATAGTCCTGAGAAATTGTTAATGCGCTATAATTATCTTTATCTTGGTTTGGACAGAACTTTTATACCCAGGTATCTATCCATCAACTGCCAATTAGCTTCCATTTGATTGGTTGGGATCTTAGTATAGGCTGTAGCCAAGAAACTGGGTTATATAGAGGAGACTTTGTCATTGTCAGATAAGGAACCATCTGAGTTAACTTCCTTAGCATAGATACTTCCTCAGGAGAGTTTGTGGCATCTAAAGCTTAACAAACTTTTCTAATAGGCCCAATGTCCATATTCCTTACTATTCCTGTTCAGTATTTGTGATCTTTTAAAGCATGCTATCATCCATAATTACATGTTGTGGCTTCAGAGGGCTGATTCTTACCTTGGAGTGTTACCTTTATCATAGACGATCAAGTGACCATTTTTCCCCTTTCCTCCTGGCTAAGGAGTTCAAGAGGCCTCTTTGGTCTCTACATCTAATCTTGCCCATGGAGAAGAATGCAATCTCATTTAAATCCTCATGATTTATATAGAAAGACGTAAGAACAAACAAAATATTACTAGTCTTCAACAGTATCCTCCTATAGCAGTGTACTAACAGGTATGAATTTATTGTGGGTGTTAGTGGCTTTTCTGCGTGTAAAATGTGGGCTGAAGTCCTCTGATAGATAACTGAGTTTCCCCCACACTGTGGTAGAAGTCTATCCCTTTATCTCACATAAACACAGCCAGCACCGCTCTGGGTTTTCTTTGACCTGGACCCCAAACTTCTTTGGATTTTACGTAATTTTTTTGACTTACTTATTTTAGTACATTGGCTGTAAATGTCTACCAATTCAAATCTTCTTCAAAAGTCATCACAATACATTGAACTTTTTTTTTTTTTTTTTACAAACAGGATAAAAGAATCCGAGTATCCCAACCCCTGACAAGAGGACCAAGTGCCTTTATTCCAGAGAAGGAAGTAAGTCTATGTTGTCAATACTAACTCTAAAATTAGAAAAAGTAGATGTGTTTTTTTTTTCTTTAGTATGTTATTCATGTCAGAAAAATGTGAAATTGTTTATTTTTTCAGATTTATTAAGAAAGTCTGAAGATTTTCAGGTTTAAAGAGACCAGCATTTCATTTCACAGTACTTATATCACATAATTGGTATAACACAATATTTTGAAAGGAAACATGAGTTTCCAACTACACCTTTAAAGGACAGTAGACAGATAATGCCCTCATTATTCTTTCTTCTCATTTACACATTTGCTTGACAGGATGCGACTGATGCTCCAGCAATTGCATGTCTTTGGTGAAGGTTTGTTAACAAGATGGTACCAGCCAGGCAGGGAGGTTATCAGTGACACAGAGTAAGGTCTGTGCCTGTTTGTTGGTGTACATCTTGAAGTGTGCAGTCTTTGTGAATCCCCAGATGCCTCTTAGTTGTCATGAGGCTGAGAACCACTGTTAAGGACTTACTTGTCAGCTTAAGAATGTGCCCAGTGCACACGGATGCAGTTTTCTCATAGATGCGATTCTGCTTGTGCATAGATGTCTTTGTCTTAAATAACTAGCGGGGAGCCTTGAACTCCCTTTCCTGTTCCTGCCTTAGTAGCCTCTTCCCATTGAACTAAAACCTCAAGTGATAGTGGTGTATCTCCAGAGCTCAGAAGTGGAAGCAGAGTGGATAAGAGGCTCTGCTTTGCATGTGCCTGTTTGTCACATAGCCTAGGGCTAAACTTGCGAGATGATGGCCTAACACATATAAATGGCTTCCTGCAGCATTTTTACAGCATGTGTTTGAAGATATTCTATTTTTAGGATCTGTTGCAGCATATGAATCTAGCAACGTATTGTGAATGTCCTGTGAGAACCAAGAAACGTCTGGAGAAAGCAAATAAAAACAGTAAAGAATTCTAGCCCTAATTGTATTGGGGTTTGGATCCTGTTTTGTTTTTTTTGTTTTTTTTTGTTTGTTTGTTTGTTTGTTTGTTTCTGATTATCAGCTCAGTCCCTGTGGTTGACAGAACAGGGAAATGGACAAATGAAAGTACCCAGGTTTCTATAGTGAACTGAAGTGAGGTTGCCTTTTGTATTTATGCCAGGATAACTGGCATTTCTCTAGTTTCACTTTCAGATAAAAGTCTCTACCCATAAACAGTTCCTTTGTACAATTTATACTTCCGTAGGGGTAAGAGGAACTGTGAAGCCAGCTCTGAGGAGTGCAGCTTCCAAACTATAGCGAAGGTCATTAAAGGACCATTGCTTTGGACTTTATGAGACCTAGTCAAAACCACTTTGCTATTAACTAGATGCACAAGGTTGAGTTAAATCCAGAATCTGCTTCCTATCTCTAAACTGAGGGGCATGTGCATCTTTCATCTAGAAATATAACTCTAAAATACAAGTAAGAAATGAGCCAGTGATGGAGTAAACAGGTATTAACAATCTCCTCACACTGCCACAGCCAGCTTGTTGTGTGATGCCAAGCCGGCATGGTATATGAGGCTACATGTTATCTAATCTATTTCAAGAAAGCTCTTTGGTCCCTAGATGGAGGATGTACATCCTATTCTCATGCCTTGTTTTTAGTAATTACTATAATAAGCTTAAACTAGCAATGACAATTAGCAAGTGTCCTTACTAATTTTCAGTTAACACTTTCCCACAAGTCATTAAATTTTCCCTTATCTCCAATAAAGATTTCATAAAGCTTTTTAAAAAGGTAGACTAGCTTCTGTTGCTCTCCTTGTGGAGCTCCTGTTCCGTCTAGGTCTTTCTATCTCCCCCTTTTTTCATAAGATTCCTTGCACTCTGCCCAAAGTTTAGTTATAAGTCTCAGCATCTGCTTTGAAACCCTGCTGAGCAGAGTCTTTCAGAGGCCCTCTGTGATAAGCTCCTGTCCTGTTTCCTGTTTTCTCCCTCTTCGATGTCCATCCCATTTGATCATCCTACCCACTTCAACCAAGGACCATGCATGGAGGTAACCTAGAACCCCTGCACACATGTCGCCCATGGCAGCTCAGTATCCAAGTGGGTTCCCTAGTAAAAGGAACAGGGACTGTCTCTGACATGAATTCAGTGGCTGGCTCTTTGATCACCTCCCCCTGATGGGGGAGCAGCCTGACCAGGCCACAGAGGAAGACAATGCAGCCAGTCCTGATGAGACCTGATAGGCAAGGGTCAGATAAAAGGGGAGTAGGACCTACCCTCTCAATGGACTTGGAGAGGGGCATGGGAGGAGAGGAGGGAGGGAGGGAGGGATTGGGAGGGAATAAGGAGGGGACTACAGTTGGAATACAAAGTGAATAAAGTATAATTAGTATAAAAAAATTAAAATTTTTAAAAAGGCAACTACCTAAAATGAAAACAAAAAATGTAGACCAGCAAAAACAACAGAGGATCAGACATTTGTCCAAAATCATGAAATTAATTTTCTTTGTCAGTTGATAAGAGTAGGCAGCAAATGCATGTGAATATAGCATTCAAATGCTGCCGGATTTGCCTTCCGCACACTGTGTAACAATGGCCAGGCAAGCTGGCTCTGAAGTCTGCATGCTCGCCTGCAAAGACAGATGGAGGCTTCTTTCCTCAGCTTTAGAGCTGCGTGTTTAATGTTTGATAACTTCACATTTGTTGTTTAATAAATTGTGGTATCAAAGCCAAAACTGAATGGTACTTTCTCTTTTTAAATTTCTGTTTCTAGTATGAGCAACTGCATAATTGCAGTGTCTGTTAGCATCAAATGAATATGTATTTTTCAGTAGAGGCAGAGTCCATGTAAACCAAAGCTGTCTTTACATCACAGTGTTCACCGCAGTCTCTGCTTCTTGGTTATAAGGTTGTCCAAGCAAACTCAGTGGATGAACGAACAAACTTTCTGGTGGAAGAGTACTCTACATCCGGTCGCCTGGACAACATCACACAGGTGATGAGTTTGCACACTCAGTACCTGGAATCTTTCTTGCGGAGCCAGTTCTACATGCTGCGCATGGATGGCCCCCTTCCCCTCCCAGACAGGCACTACATTGCCATCATGGTAGGTGCTTGCTGCCCACCATTCCCTACTGCCATGAAATAGCTTCCATGTACTCTGTATCCCTTCTAAGGTGTGTGTTTGGGGAAGAGATGTGAGTAAGTGTGCATGTGAGATACTGTGTATGTGTCTTGTGGAGTGTGTGTGTGTGTGTGTGTGTGTGTGTGTGTGTATGAGAAACTATATTGTGGGGTGTGAGTGTAGGGTGTGTGTGTGTATCTGTGGGATGAGTATGCATATATGTTTGTGTGTAGAGGTGTGTACATGTATGCATGTGTATGTTTGTGTGTATATGTATGTGTGTCTGAGATTGTGTACATGTGCAGAGGGGTATGATATGTGTGCATATGCATATATGTATGTATGCATTAGTGTGTATGTTCATGTATGTACGTGTGCATGTGTGTAAAGCTGAATATAGTTACATTGGTATAACTGAAGAAGCCTCTGGTTTGTTTTGCTTTTTTTTTTTTTTTTTTTTTTTTGAATACCACATCCTTTGGATACATTCACAGTACTTTAAGCCACTTAATATGCTGAGTTTTTCTCCTTTAACCATCAGTAGGATTATTTTTCATATTTAGTTTCTTATGATTAAAGGTGGTTGTTGGGTCCAGAATAATCCCCTGCCAGTTTTGCTGTTGTTCTTGGGGTCTTCTTCGGTATAAGCTGCTTGTGACGTTTTCTTACTCACTTTATACATGAAGACGATCACTGGGGTGGGGTAGAAGAGAAGTACCAGTACTAGTCACAGATCTTCATAAGAGAAGAATTGTTCAGTGGATTCCAGCACTTCTGAGTGTGGATCTTGTTATAGGTAGGCTAATTACTCAGTGTTATCTGCAAGTAGAGGGCCAGGGAAGAGGCTTGCTGGAGGCACTAGAGAGGAAGGAAGAAATAAGCTGTGCTCTGCTTAGACAGCTACAGGGGAAGAGGGTGAGGGCACAAGAGCCTATGACACTGTGTTTTGGAAAAGGCAGCAGCACAGTCACCCAAGCCAGCAGAGCTACCCTGGACTCAGAAGATGTGTGTCACCAAGTTGGAAAAAAAGGAGCATTCTGTGCTTTCTAACATGAACTTGATGGATATTGTGAATTTAGGAGAAGTTTTCAATGACAGTAAGGCTGACAGCAGAGTGGGAAAGTTCACTCCCTAAGACAGAGCTGGGATACAAAGATGAGAAAGAATAAAACAGGGTTATTTTACAAGAAGCAGCCACAGAAAAGAGAGCAAAAGTACTTCACATGACTGTCCCATTGACAGCACCCAGCTGACAGTGACTGCATAAGGAGAGATCAGTGATGTCATTGTCTAAGCAGGTCTCTGAGGTCACTATGGCTGATAAGGGAGGTCCCCCATAAACATGAATTCTGAATCGATAGGATACACATCATTGAGGATTCCTGTATTTTAAGTAGAACATACTGGATCTTCCGCTTAGCAGACTTACATGGTGCCTGTGGTTTTCCTGAAAATAGCTACGATATTTCCAGATCTATCTATACCAGACTCAGGAAGAAGTTGTTGGCTTCAAGTGACAAGTATTTGCTTTTAAAACTGTAAATCAGCCTCATATATGATTAAAGAATCTGTAACAACGGATGGTAAAAATTTTTAAAGAAGGAGAACTTCATGAGAAAAGAGTCACTGATTAAAAATAATCAACCCTGGCGATCAATGGGGTGACAGATGTTGCAGCCAGATCGCCATTGGCCTGCTCTTTGATCACCTTCCCCTGAGGGGGGAGCAGCCTTACCAGGCCACAGAAGATGACAATGCAGCCACTTCTGATGAGAACTGATAGACTAAGATCAGAAAGGAGTGGAGGACCTCCCCTATCAGTGGACTTGGGGAGGGGCATGTGTGCAGAAAGGGGAAGGGGGGTGGGATTGGGAGGGGAGGAGGGAGGGGCTTATGGGGGGGGATACAAAATGAATAAAGTGTAATTAATAAAAGTTAAATAAATTAAAAAATAAAAATAATCCTGGCTCCATCTAAATTACTCACTTGTGGAAAGACCTCTCATGACTGTTCTCAGGAAACTTGCTTCTGTGTTTCAGGCTGCAGCCAGACACCAGTGTTCCTACCTAATAAACATGCACGTGGATGAATTTTTAAAGACTGGAGGGATTGCTGAGTGGCTGAATGGCTTGGAATATGTACCACAAAGACTGAGAAATCTTAATGAAATTAACAAGCTCCTGGCACACCGGCCCTGGCTGATCACAAAAGAGCATATTCAGGTACTGTGTTTAAGTTCCGAGTTATGCATGAAGCTTGAGATGGTGGGGTTTTGCTTTGTATAATATTTTTCATTTTTATTTTTGAGATTATAATTGCACCATTTCTCCCTCCTTTCCCTCTAAGCCCTCCCATATACCTCCTTGCTCTCAGATTCATAGCCTCTCATATATAGATATAGATATAGATATACTATGAATATGTATATATATATGTATATATATATGTACTTGATTTTAAACAACTATATATTAGAAGCTTGAGAAATAAGAGATGCTGTATTACATTTAGAAAAGGTAATTAGAAATCCTGTGAGTTTCATTTAAGTGCAAATGAAAGCTGACTCTCCTCAAGGAGTCACTCATTGGTGACTCAATAGAAAGTTGGTTTCTGTTGTGAAGGAGTTGATAGATGAAGTATACTAGCATCAAGGATGCCTGGCTTCTGGCCACTGTTGTCAGCAAAATGCACCCTGTAGTTAGGAAATTCCATAAAGTGGAGAGACCTGGGAGTTGTAAATCCTTTGCTAGTTTTAACACATTTCGTAATTTAAGATTCATAGAGAAATGGTTTTGCAAATAAAAGGTGATTTGCCAGCTAGTGTGTGGAAGTGTGGAATTACTGTCCGGATGAAAAATAGAATTGTAACCTCAAAAGTGTTTCTGTCAGAGGCCATGCTGTCCAGCAGTGCTCACACAGGCTCATTATTCAGTGGGAGCTTTCATCTTCATCTCAGACACGCAGTGACTTACAGAAACATATGTATTGTTCATGAATAGAAAAGGCCTATAAAAATTACTTTATTACACAGTTTTGTGATTTATCCAGTTTCCACTTTTTTAACCAAGCAACCTGTGTCTTTTTTTTTTTTAATATTATATTTTGATGACTTTGGACTCTGTGAAACACAGCACTGTTCTAGGTCTGTGTTCTGGTTCTGTGGTTAGTTATATCACAGAATTGATCCTTATTTCATATCATAATTACTCTGTACCAGAATCTTTGGTGGGCTGAAATGATAAAAGCCTGGGCTTGGATGTGCTTGGGGTTGAGGGGAAGAGACACGTGACAGGGTATAGTACAGTCATACCTGAATTGTGGATAAGCAGTATGGGGTCAGAAGTTTTGGTCTGGGTGCTTTTTTGTTTGTCTGTTTGTTTGTTTTGGTTTTTTGCTTAGGTTTGGTTTGTTTTTTTTGAGACAAGGTTTCTCTGTGTAGCACTGGCTGTCCTGTAACTTGCTCTGTAGACCAGGCTTTCCTCAAACTCAGAGATCCACCTACTTCTGCCTCCCAAGTGTTGGTATTAAAGGTGTGTGCCGCCACCACCCAATTTAGAAGGTTTTTTATTTGTTTTGTTTTTAAGAGCTAACATTTGAGGTAGGTCTGAGAATAAAAAGAAGTTTTCAAAAAGAGATGAGCTGTTTCCTGTGAGAGAACAATTTCATATAGAAGAACCTGCAGTCTTATGTGTTGAAAGAGTAACCATCAACTTCAGGAAACCAAAGTAAAGATTTATGGATGGTGGTTGGTGAGAACTGAGAAGAATTGGATCATCTGGTGTGAGCCAGTTAAGGCTCCATTACAGAATTCATATTTTACCCTTAGAAAGCCATGGTCTCCCAAGTTATGCTACCCCAGAGAAGACATGAGATAAGCTTCAAAGTATTTGTATTCTCGTCTTCTTAACCTTCTGTATTTGTATGTTTTATTAGTATTATAATGTATCTATACACGGCATCTAAAATATATTTTATACAAGTCTTTAATTTATGAACACATGCTGTAGACTATTGGGCCCAGTTGTTACTGTTATAGAAGTGCATATGGCATAAGATGGCTTGTGCCAAGTTTTATTATGAGTATATTTCATTACATAGGATAGATTACAAATGGTACAGAACAGCAGGACAGTCAAACCACTGTACCAGAAAACTGATTTCTATGTAAGCTTTAGGATTATTATATGTGAAACTAAGAAGCAAATGAAAATGGTGACAAATGGATTTTCTCTTCTGGCATGAGTGTCACAGAACAGAAGATTATGCCTTGCACAAGGTGGTGTCCAATTACCAAGGGGTAAGGTATCTCAATAAAGAGATTTGACATTAAATTGGGAAGCCAGGCACAGTGCCACTCATTCTTAGTTCCCACAGTTAGAGGTGAAGACAAGAGAATTAATAGTTCAAAGTCATCCTTGGCTACATTACAGATTCCAGGCCAGCCTGAGCTATATGATGAGACTCTAATGAATGTGTGTGTGGGGAAAGGAGCATGAGGCAGAAAAAAGGGAAGGAAATTAGATCGTATAAATTAGCAAAAGTTGAGTTGAAAGAACAGATCATCCACCCAGGTCTTAACACTGTCTGAGGAAAGAGGACTGTGCAGGATAGGCAAGTGGTGATGATGAGGATCCATTTTAGGCTTTGAAAGAAGTTATAGCATGAAGCTATTCATTATAACAAATAACTAGGGGAGGGGATGACAGTTTGACATCAATTCAGAAATGAAGTAGTTAGGTACATTGTACATTGTATCTGGGTTTTAAAATTAATATAAGAGTATAGCCCCATGAAATATGAGTATGTCAAAATGAGAATTTTGAAAAGGAGAAAAGTATATGTCTACATCTGTGGCTGTATGAAGATGATTATTTTTTCAGATAGAGATAAGAACAGCATTACCTGTGTGAATGAACAGAGAACTGATGGGAAGGAGTCTCTGGGGAATGTGTTGGTGGAATTCACCCTTGAAAGTTACCCTGAACAAAGCAACTTATGAGAGAAATGATTCAGTGCAAATTACAATTCCAAGTTGCAGTCCATCAGTCATTGCAGGGAAGTCAAGCCAGCCGCTTAAAACAGCGGGTACACACACACTTCAGAAGCAGAGAGAAGATACATGCATGCATTTGAACTGCTAGGCTAGCTTTCCTCTACTTTCATTCCATTCAGGACCCTGCCCAATTTTAGGGCAGGCCTTCAAGTAGTCCAATCTCTCAGTGGAGTGCACAGTAACTTGCTTTATAGTTGACTTTAAGTACAGTCAAGTTGACAGCCAAGATTGGTCATTATAAGGCATTGTTGTTTTTAATAGGCTTAATTCTGGCTCTGTCATTCAGGTACAGGCCAAATAAAATAGCATATGAAAAAGTGCACTGACATGTCCCAAGATCTTATTCCAGTGTGCTGTCATATTTGGTCCTGTGGCATGGGGAGGCAGTGGTCTCTACCAGATGCTATAGAGGGAAATCAACAGGTACCCCAGTTAAGATGGATTTTCATAAGACTTTGTGGGACAGAGTGTAGTGTACAAAACACCTGAAAATGAAGTGCTTTGCTAGAAATTGTCAAAGTCCCTTCTAGCTTTAATGCTTCTTGATTCTCTTAGCTAACATCTTATTAAAATAGTGTCTTAAGGGTATTCTAAAAGTAGAAGAACCATTGCATGATAACAGTATTTGTTATAGTCAGTGCCACAGCATAATTATGTCATGAGGCTTTGGTAGTTTGCATACTACATGATGTAAAATGTGCGAGACATTTTAAAGAAAGTTTTAGTTTGCTTTACTACAAGTGAACGTGTGAGGCTGTGGCTTCCTCTGGTTTCCATGTTGACCTTCGCTTGTGTTCTCATTTTTAGAAACTTGTCAAAACTGGAGAAAATAACTGGTCCTTGCCTGAGCTCGTGCACGCCGTGGTCCTCTTGGCTCACTATCACGCTCTGGCCAGCTTTGTGTTTGGTAGTGGCATCAATCCAGAAAGAGATCCGGAAGTCGCCAATGGGTTCCGACTAATCTCAGTGAACAGCTTCTGTGTCTGTGACCTCGCTAATGACAACAGCATCGAGAATGCGTCCCTGGCAGGCAGCAACTTTGGGGTTCGTTTTCTGAACTGTTTCTCTTGTCACCTTCTTGCTGCTAATATCTAGAGAGTTCACTGTGAGCAGATAGGTTATTCTGTGCTTGAAAGATTCCTTTAGCTGTGGAAAAGTGTCATCAGGACCTAAAATTTTTTTTCAAATTTAGAGTGTTATTGTACAATACCTTTGCTTTTAAGTTGTAATTACCCTCAGATGCCTGGCAACTTTATTCATAGTCCCCAAGTGAACTGTGAAGGCACTGTAACCAGGAAGACTCGAAGCTTTCTTCTTTAACACAGACACTATATTTATAGAGTTCACCTTTCTAGCAACATGAAAAATCATACTGAAATTTATCACTAAACTAACTTTATTCTTCTCTTCTTAACGTCATTCTAACTATGTTCACTGCCCAGGTGACTTCTTGGTCTTAATTTCTTGGTATACATGATGTCTGTACCCTTCTTTGGGTTTCCTGGCACCTTAAGCAAGAGATATGGTTAAAAATAATAACCGAACATTGATGCCTTCACTGTCTCAGGACTTTAATGCCAGACCCTTGAACAGCAGTCTCAAAATGGTGCATCTGTCTATAAGATGCTGGACAAGTAAAGGGAGATGTATCTTGGGAAGTACAAAGGAGCAATTCTGAAACTGCTTCCTTTTCTAATAAATTACAATTTACTATGTACTAAATGCTAGAATTCTATATTTTAACATACATATACATACATATATACACACATATGTGTGTATACATACACTTTATATTTATAAGTGAAGCAGACTCATATATCTGAAAATATTTGATTATGTCATATAATTACTGTGAAGTTAATGACTAGGGATATTTTTTAAATAGATTCAATGAAATATAAATCACCTATGACCTAATTTACCCATTAAAGGAGTATTGGCAATAATAAATGTTAGGGTGTTACCACAGTATAAAAAGTAACTCCATAGCCATTAGCATCACATCCTAGTTCCTCCTCCCCATGCCTAGCCCATGCCAGTCACTGATCTACCTTCTGTCTGTATTTTGCCTACCTTAGCCACATTTAAAATATTCCTGCCAATAAAAAGTTTATTTCATTTGACCAACATCTCTGCTGCAGCCTAAATAACTGTCCTCTGTGCATACTCAGTGGAGTTTAAGAGGGAGGGACTTACTAGACCAGTTTGTAGTGCTATATAGCACCAACAATGTCTTATGTTCTTCCAGATTGTGGATTCTCTAGGTGAGCTAGAAGCCTTAATGGAAAGAATGAAAAGGCTCCAGGAAGACAGGGAAGATGAAGAGACCACTCGGGAAGAAATGACCACGCGTTTTGAGAAGGAAAAGAAAGAAAGTCTCTTTGTGGTCCCTGGAGAGACTTTCCATTCATTTCCTCACTCAGGTGTGTTTGTCCTTTCTCTTGGTTAGTTGTTCGGAGACTACTAGGCTCCAGCCTTTAGTGTTGCCATACAAACACATAAAGAGGAGTCTGCTGCCATCTTTCTTTGTGCCTATGCACTCAGGCTTCACTGACAGCGGGGTCCATGCTCAGAAAGCTGCGTTGTGCAGACACTGTGGAGTGCACTCACACAGACCTAGCTGGCATGGCTTCTGAACATGAAGAGCATGTGGCTGTTGCCAGCAGAACATGGTGGCATGCTATTATAGAGTACACGTTTGATTATTGAAAGGGCTGTACTTAACACATCAAGAGAAGCATAGACAACAAGTACAAAAACCAATAGCTCTGTTTTTGTGTTACATCCTGGTATATATGTCATGTGGTTGGCAGGGTCTATCCATATGGTTGTCACCACAAACGTGAAATGCCTGAGGCTGTGATGTGTTGGCTGTAGTATAGGATTCTTCTAGAACCAGTATCATGTAAAGGAACTATCTTCATCCACACACTAAGTCTTTGAACGGTTGTTACACAGCACATGGCTATCTCTAATCCTCTGAAAGGAATTTGTAAGCTTGTTGTCCTTACTTGGTCCTGGATACATATTTAAAAGCAGTCAGTTGTTGAGGTCAGCAAGATGACTCAGCAGTAATTGCCACCAAACCTGAGATGCTGAGATGCATATGATAAAAAACAAGAACTTACTCCTTCTGCAAGCTTTCCTCTACCCTCCACACATACTTCATGGCATGCACATTCCTATACACACATACAAAAAGGTAATATAAGCAAATGTAAAAATTCAGTTTTCTTATACTCTTGAAGAATTTTAGAACAGTAAGGCAACTTTCCAATTCCGTCGCTTAAAGGAACTGAGCAGTTCATAGTAAACATTATTTAAGAAGCATGGGAACACATGTGAACCCCTCAAAGGTGACATCTAAGTCACATTCCTCTTGAAAGTAGATGAGTCAGTCATCAGTTCTGAGAGTTGCGTTGCTGTGATATGTGTAAAAGATCATGGAGCAGTAACTCAGGAAGAGCAGCATGCCTTTTGTCATTTTCCTCATCATTTGAAATAAAACGTTTAGATTTATTTTCTGTGTATGACAATTTTCCCTTGTGTATATATGTATGTCACACGTGTGCCTAGTGGCAGTGTATCAGTTAATTAAGGGCATTAATCCACTAGAACTCTAGTTATGACTGGTTGTGAGCCATGTGTAGGTGCTGAGAACCAAACCCAGGTCCTCTGTGAGAGCAAGCAGTGCTCTTAACTGTGAGCCATCTCTCAGCCCCAGCCATGCCTGCACAGTGCCCACTAGCAAAGCAGAGACCAGGAGGGGGCGCTAAGCTTGAGGACAGTTATCAGTGTCTCCCTGGGAGCTTGGGTCCAAAGCTAAGAAATGAATTGCATTGTATTGCAGTTAACTAAATTCCAGACATAAACAAAAACCCTAAGTTGAAAAATCCAGAGCAAACAAGTGGAAGTGGAGGAAAGTGTGAAGTAAAGGAGAGCGTGTAAGCCTCTCAGGTCTGCTAATAGTGCAGTGGGAGCCGTGCTGTAGACTGCTGTTTGAAAAGGCAGATGATGCTGTTAGGCATAATATCCGTTTACTCTAAATATTACAGTTTCAGTTTCTTTAAGATCACTGGAGCTTGAAAATGTAAATATTTTACTTCTTTATGTTGTTTTGAAATAATAGAAATATGTTTTGGGTTCCAGGTAGACTTTTTTCTTTTCTTTTCAAGATAGGGTTTCTCTGTGTAGCCTGGCTGTTCTAGAAAAGATTTTTAACAGCCCTTGAACTTATTTCAAAAATTATATTCTGATTTAAAATACGTTTTATGTTTATTTTATGTGTGTTAGTATTTTGTCTGAGTGTTTATGTGTACAACATGTGTTTGTCTGGTACCAGAGGTCAAAAGGAGGCATTGGATCCCCTGGAACTGGAATGTCAGGTGCTTGTGAGCTGCCATATGGGTGCTAGGAACTGAACCCAGGTCCTCAGAGAGAGCAACAAGTGCTCTGAACAACTTAGCCACCTCTCCAGCCTCTGTATTCTGATTTATGTGAATAAGGTCATACCATTTACCAGTCATTGCATGGGATAAGTATTTTTATCCTTAACTACCCACAGTACCAAATGTGCTGACTATAGAAAGATAGTACAGGAAAATGATCCTGTACGGTGGCCAGTGAGGTTTTTTTTTTTAATAGATTTACCAATTTTAGAATAGAAGTAGAAAGTCTTCTTTTATATTTTAAAGTATTAGTATTATTAAACAAAGCTCCCAGATTCCAGTAGGAAAGGACTCTTTTAAGAAAGGATTCTAAAAAAGGACTTCTTTAGAAAAGATTCCAAAGAAGAACCTTTAATCCTGAAGAAATCCATGTTTCTTTTTAATTTTTTTTTTGGGGGGGGTTGTATTAGCTTATATTATCTTTATGAGAATGTCACTCCATTACTACACTGGAGTGTTTTATGTCTTATGTTTCTAACTACTCATCTGTCATTGTATATACACAGACATGATAGAGAGACCCTGGCTTAAATAACAGAACAAACAAAACAAAAAACCAGAAAACTCTATACATATGTGTAAAATGCTGTTTCCTTTCAGAACAAACTTAAATTTTGTTTAGGTAACATCAGAATTGGTTCTGAATTGTTGATCACCAGAGTAGCAATTTTAACTCTTCAAGGTAAATCTGGAAATAATAGCATCGGTCAGTTCCCTGCAACTCCTACAAATACTGAGACAGTCAGCTAATACAGAGCTGCTATATTAGACAACAGCCTGTGATTGGCTGGCCCCATTGCTTTGTGCCTGTGGCAGCACAAATCCAGGAAGGCACCAAGGTCCTCCCATCATTTTTGAGGGGACCCAAGTGCCTAAATATCTCACAGGAGTTTCCACCTGCTACAGGTCCCACCTTTCCCATGTGAACACTGGAAGAATGCTTAAGACCCAGCAGAGTAAAACCTAAGTGGTTGAGGGACCTTCCTATATCCCTTCTATGGACAGATTACTTAGAAAACAGGTCTTATCTACTGCTGCCTCTAAGCTATGAGGTTTTTCCTAGGAAACACTTTTATATGGTTAGTTGCTATTTATTTTGAAATTAAAGTTTAAAATTATATGTAAGTAAAATAAAAACTAGAATCAAAGGCACAGGAAACATTATGACAATCAAGTCCAGTGTGAGCAAGTCCAGGGACACTGGCAAGGGGCTGGGGGAACCTGACAGTTCAGTACTGATTCTCAATTGGATTTTCCTTTGCAATGCACAAAAGTCTAGTTTTCCTACTAGGCTTATCTGACTGTGATCACATTTTTACACGTTTTGTCATTTTGATTATGGTGTGATGGGGAGGATGAAAGAAAGCATGACCTCTTTGAGTCAGGAGCTGATGCTTCAAAAATGGCATTGCTGTGCTAATGTTCATTTGAATGGAATCTGGACTGTAGGAGAATCAGTGGCTGTGAGTTTGGGTTACAGAAAGCCCACAATTTCCCATAGAGAAAACTCACTTAGAAGCTTTTGGCACTGGTGACAGAGTTCCTGGGTGGAGTACTTGCCTGGTATGCACAAGGGCTTGGGATCCATGCCCAGCACTGGAGGAAGAAAAAGAACAAGAGAAAGAAAAGCTTCAGGTCAGGGCAGTAACTTGTGTCTTAAGTGGAGCCCTCTCTTTAACACAGTGAAATAAAGGAAAATGTGGCTGTTATGGGCATATGCCACATCTGCTACACAGGAAGTACTCAGCAGGAGTCAGTTTCTCCTCTGCCTGAGTGATGAAGAGAATTCAGTGTGCTCAACATTGTGCAGCCTAGGAATTCCATCTTCCCTGCTCTTCTCATGCATCTCAATTATTCAATGACTGCAATTTAAAGATTAGAAAGGAGATTTTGTCTTGTTAGAATTTTCATATAAAGTCTTTAAGAAGAATTTGCATAATTGTTTCTCAAACTTCTAAAAATTTTACCCAGATAAGAATTACAGTTTTTAAATTATACTATAATACTATGCTTACTCTATCCAATATTTATTACTTATTAAAGACTGAATTAATTTAATATTAAATTATTTACAAAAAAATTATTCCTTACATAGGAACTACTTTTTATTTTGAGAGTAATATATTCATTTATGGAATAGAGAAAACAAACCTTGTTTGTTCACTGTTAATAGTTGAAATCATGTGGGGGGAAGTAATTGCAAAGACACACTAATCTTAAAAACAATGAGTTAGAAGAAAATCGTCTTCAGCTTTAAAAGTATGAGCATTAACCATTTACAGTTCCTCAGTAGTGGGTCTTTACCATCGAGCATGCAGAGCTATTGTAAATACCAGTGTTTCCTCCCTAGTATCCTTGCACTCTGGGGTGGTGCTCTGACCACAACCTCATCAGCTCCCTTGACACCACTGGAGCGTTCTGCTCGCACACGCATGCTCAAGCTGGGGTGAGTGTTCAGGGTGCACAGAAAGGCTAGCGAGACACCCAGAAGGCCTCTCTTTTCAGGACACCATGCCTCATCTCTTGACTGGCTTGCCTTCTGGAAGCTGACACTAAACTAGAGTGAAAGGATTTTTTTCTGTTAAGAATCAGATATACTTTTAAAAGACACATCTTCAAAAGCACTCATCGTCTTCCTTCTTCTTTCTCTTTCCCCATGCTCCACTTTATCCCTCGGAGAAATCAGACAAGATTTAAACCTTATGTTCCCAAGCCTGAGCTTCTGTTTCAAAGCAGTAAATCTGACATATTGATCTTTTCTACTATTGTTTACGTATTTCAATTTAGTTGGGTTTTTTTGTCTATATAACTATAATTAAATAGTAATACCCAATATTTGGTAAGGAAATTATACTTAGAACTTCACCAGTATCCAGATATTTTATGTGAACATAAACCAAATAGATAACACTGTCACTTTTGAAAACCTAAAAAGTAGAGGGAGCCAGGGCTTGGGCTCATCGTCTTAGCTGCCTGGGTCTTCTGAGTGCCTTCATTGTCCCTTAGATTTTGAAGACGACATGATCATAACGGCTGATGTTTCTCGATACATCGAAGACCCAGGTTTTGGGTATGAAGACTTTGCCAGGCGAGGAGAAGAACATTTGCCAACATTCCGAGCCCAGGTACACAGCGCTTTTAACTTAGAGCAACTAGAGAGTTCTGCCTGTCCAAGGGATAACTGTTGAAACATAAATAAAGTGGCTTCTAAAGTAGCCAACAACCAAGTCTATTTGATGTCCTGATAGGAAGGTAATTATTTCAACATGTTCACCCGTAGGAAGTCACCAAGAACCCGTATGCTTGCTTTAGTTTGCCTGCATTAAGCAGGATAGTTACATATGCTTGTGACATTTTTGGAGGGGCAGGGAAGAAATCAAACGATATGACACTTTATAGCAAGGCATTTTGAGATATGACTACACTAATAGTTTGTGCTTTAAGACCAGCCTCCCACAGTGTAATGGATTCAGTGGGGGAGAGGAGCTGAATTCGGACTCCTTCATGCCTAAGTAAGTTTGTTGGCATAGTCAAGAACTTGTGGGTCCTTTGAGATAAAGTGTAGTGTGTGCACAGTGCCTGTCTAGACGAGGTGGCCACAAACATGCCAAGCCCTGGAACCTGTGAGATAGCACTCTGGCTCTGCTCTCTTCAGCCTGACAAGAAGCGTTCCTGGTAAAGCTGCCATGCTAGAACTGAATTAGAAATGCTCCCCACTATCTTTCTTCAATAGTTTTATTTTATTTTAAAAATAAAAAACAGAGAATGTCCATTTTGTAAGTGGGTACTTTTTCTGCTTCCAGGACTACACCTGGGAAAATCATGGGTTCTCATTGGTGAACAGGCTTTACTCTGACATTGGACATCTCCTGGATGAGAAGTTTCGAATGGTCTACAATCTCACCTACAACACAATGGCTTCGCATGAGGATGTTGACACAACCACGCTGCGCAGAGCTTTGTTCAACTATGTTCACTGTATGTTTGGAATCAGGTATGTTCACTGTACAGGCAGTTTTATACACTTCTAAGTAGAAATTCAAGAATTTATTTTACTTATAGCCTGTTTGGGGTACATCTTTCTCAGAGAAAAACTACCTAATTTAATACTTAATTCCATCTTAGAGATCATTTTCTTCATTTAACTTGTTACGAGTCTGGGACTTAGGGAGATGGCTCAGTTGGTAAACACTTGTCAAGAGAGCATTAGGACCTGAGTTCAGTCCCCAGCACCTACATAAATGTACACTTGTAACCCCAACTTTGGGAAGTAGGGACAGGATTCCTAGGGCTCATTGGCCAGCCAGCCTTCCTAATTGTCAAGCCCCAAAGTCCCAGCAAGAAAACCTATCCCAAAAATAAGGTGGACGGCATCTGAAGAACAGTGCTGAGCTTTGACCTCTGGCTTCCACACATGCACAACATTGTACATGTACATGAACATTTAAGTTTAGATGATGATGATGATAAAGATAGATAGATAGATAGATAGATAGATAGATAGATAGATAGATAGATGGATGGATGGATGTGTTGTAGATCTTGATGATGACACAAGTACAAAAGTAATACTTTACAATGGTGTGGGAATAAGTAGAACTAAGAATCCTTCCTGAAAGAAGAAGTCAGTTTGGGAAGGAAAAAAAGTGTCTATTCAGAAAGCAATAACGAATTAAAGTCTGTGTGTTTAGTTTGCGAAAGAATTGTACTTCAAGCACCAATGAAGCTAGGATAGACTCTGTCTTCCCAAAGCTCAGCTACTCTCAAAAGCACCAAGATGAGATGGTTAGATCATGAGTTAACAGCTTCTAAATTGAAGAAATTACTTGGGGAGGATGGTAGATACAGGAGGGAGGAGTGGCAAGGTCTAGTCAGGAAAGTCTGCTGGGCTCCTCAGACTTATGAGCTAGATCTATAGTTATAAACACATCCACATCCTCTCTGATAAAAGAAAGCTTTATAGACTGAAACCCACTGGGATTCAGTTTGTTCAGCAGCCTTCTCTATAGTTTTAAGCAAAGCACCATGAAGTTCCTAACAAACAAGCTCATAATGCAATGTATTATATAAACAACTCCACAGGGCCAGCACCCCTAACCTGAAAAGCATCTGGAAGCTGGAGCTAGAACGCTTGTCTTGTGTGTTCAGAGCCTGGGTTTGGTCTCCATCATTGCAAAAGAAAAATCAAAAAATGCCCCCAAACCCTAAATGTGGTTGCTTACTCCCAGGGCTTTGGATTTTGGGAGTATTCAGAATTCTGGTTTTTAGATTAAGGCTGTTTTTCTGTTCCATCAGTCTGAGGTGTCTGACTTGTACCCATATGTTAGACACAGGTTTTCACCCTCTGACTAGGAACACTCAACATTAGCCTTTCCTGGCCAGCCTTACTCTTGCTCATTCACTACCTTCTTGTATTTTCTAAAATGCTTCTCTCAGAGAACACCTGCCTGCTCTGTTTAAAAATCACAGCTCTCTCCTCCCCTCATGCTGCAAATCCATGTTTCTCTAAGTAGTATAACTACCTACAAACTACCTGTTTGCTCTCTAGTATTTTTCTCTTTACACTTTAATAGTTTAAGCTCTGTGAGATTAGGGGTGGATTTTATTCCTCCTGTTCACCTCAGAATTCCAGTAACAAGAAGGATGCATGACATGCCAGGCACCTGGGAAATACTTTCTTATGACTAGCTTTGCTTATGATGCCATTGAGTATCAAGGTCTAAGCAGTGAAGCTTGGGTTTCATGTCATAGTGCTGTCACTTACAGGTATGATGACTATGACTATGGGGAAGTCAACCAGTTACTTGAACGAAGCCTGAAGGTTTACATCAAGACAGTGACCTGCTACCCTGAGAGAACCACGAAGCGCATGTATGACAGCTACTGGCGGCAGTTCACACACTCAGAGAAGGTCAGTGTCATCACCAAGCACACCTCAAAGACACATGTTCAGCATGACAGTTTTCAGCCATGCAGCAGGGAAGGCTGTATTATTAAGTTGCTGCAATTGAACTATCTATTGGTTTTATGTTTTCTTAATCGAAAGTGTATTGACTATTCACAACATTGTAATGCGTGCTCTATCTAACATGCTCTATGTCTTGGCTAAGGTTTCTCTTGCTGTGATAAAACACCATGACAAAAAGCAGCTGGGGAGGAAGAGCTTATTCCAGCTTATCCCTCTCAGGTCACACTCTACCACTAAGGGAGGTCAGGGCAGGAACCCGGAAGAAAGATGATGCAGAGGCTGTGAAAGACACTACATACTCGTTTGCTCAGCCTGCTTGATTTTTTTTTTATAGCACCCAAGACCACCTGCCCAAGGGTGGCACCAGCCGCAGTGAGCTGGGCCATCCCTCATCTATTATCAACCAAGATGCCCTACATACTTTCACACAGCCCAATCCCTACGGAGGCATTTTCTCTATTAAATTCCTTCTTCCCGGGTGACCTTACCTTATACCAAGAGATGCTAGCCAGCATAGTGTGTAACATTAATTTTAACATCAGCCTCTGAAAGCTTAGATGTAAATACCAGTGAAGTTACCATCCTAACTATGAAAAGCACACTAAGAAAGAGTGCTGGGTGGAATTGTACCCAGCCTAGAAGCCACTGCCATGTAGAAGCTCTTGGCAGAACACATGTTCCTCCTTTAATTTCGTGTTTTCCCATTATAGTGAAGGCCTGTGAGCTGTGACTATTACCATGGAAGAATATCTGTGGATGGACTATATATGAATTATCATTTAAATTAAAATGTAGTAAGTGTTAAGAACTTTTAGCAACATTATAACATCAGATCTGGCTTAAGGTCCTAGGCCTTTTAAGCACTGGATCTAAGAATCTCCTTTATACTACAGTGTCCAAGCTGGAGGTAGGAAAATCCTTCTGGGATCCTCACAGATCCATATGGATCCATTGGGATCCCTGGTGATCTGTATGGCCTTGGCAAAGTATGTATTAGCTCCATTTCTAATAATGTTTAAAGTCTTAAAGTCAGTCATACTCCAGGCGGATTACCCATCCATCTTTCAGCCTTGATGCATCTTTGTGCTGTTTTTATCTGTAATAGATTTTCCTCCCTTTCTAGAGATTGCATATTCTCGTCAGGAGAATATGCCCAACAACATGTTCAAGTGATAGGAAGAGATAAGGTAATTCAGCACTCTAACATTTTCCTGTAGTCAGTTTAGAAAGGATAGATGTATTGACATCAGCCTTTCAGCCGAGTGAGTTTCACAAGAGGAACCCTGTGCGCCGAGTCTGTGCATATGATGGGTGTCTGGAGAGATCAGATACTGATACACACCAAGGTGAGCTTCATCTTCACTGTAGAGCTTAACGTTAAAGCTAGGGATGTATTTTTAATTTAGATTTAATCTCCACAACCTCAGGCTTGAGTGTTCATCTTGTATGTGTGCATACACAGGCACATAGCCTATGTAAATATGGTACTTAAAAACCTCTGGGTTACTCCACTGTGCTGTGTAGTTACTAAGCCAATGCTGTTTGGTTTCCAGGTCCACGTGAATCTGCTTCTGATGGAAGCTCGGATGCAAGCTGAGCTGCTTTATGCTCTACGTGCGATAACTCGGCACCTGACCTGAAACACCTCCAAGAAGGTTTCAGCATGTGTCAAGGCCTCGCACACAGGACTCACATCAGAACTTGTTTGTGATGCAGCCTCAGCAGCTACTCAGTTCTCTAGTGTCAAAGTTTAGCTGTTGGGGTCTTTGTTTTTGTTTTGTTACTGTTGTTAGGGTTTGGTTTGGGGGGTTGTTTGATTGTTTTTGTTTTTGTTTTCCGGCTGTAATGTGCAATGGTGTGTTTTATATTTCATGATGCTTAACATTGCTAACAATTGCAGAAGTAGCCCTGACAAGCGCTACTTTACGTTGCTTAGAGTTGGATTTTCAGATCTGACCATAAATCATGAACTGGTTTGTTAATGCTTCACTTCAGTACTTTGAAGTTCATGTGTATGTGTTTTATTTTTCTTTAAAATAAGGAAAAGTGCTTACAATCCACTCAAACAGTTGTTTTTTCAGATATCGACATTCAGCACAGAATGGTGTCCTCCACCACTCTAAAATCCCACGTGTCCCGAGTTCAGGGAGAAGCATGTGCTGCTGAACCAAGCTGCTCTGGGGCACAGCCTGTGTCCCCAGGAGATCATCAGGCACTGTTCTGGTTTTGTTTATCTGAATTTTTTTCTTAAACTGCTATTGGCAATAACGTGAAATGTGATGCAGACATCGTCCATAATTTAATGTGAAATTATGATGAATTCTATAGCATGCTACTGAAATGCCAAGTTCAGCTACTTTCTTTGTCTTCTAAAACAGAGGCCCTGTTCTCCCACATGGCTGTCTGTGTTGTGGCAATGGACTTAGGCACAGTTCCTTGAGTCCTGGGCTATGGTCCCCTGTCACCTCTAGTAGCTGGTGCCTACAGTGCTGCTTAAGCTCACACACTTGGCACACACAAACCCACACAACACTGACCAAACTTTTCTTTGCACATTCTCCTTTTCTGAGAGTTAAGGAAAGTTAGTTAATAGCCCCCTATTTTTTCCTGTTATACTTTTGGAAATTATTTTACATGATTTTCTTCTTATACTAGCTTAAGTAATTTGTTATTCAAAGGTAACAATTGTGTTTCTGTGCATTAATGTGATTGAGCAACAACAAAACAGTGCAATGTGTTTAAAAGTCAGCTCAGCTCCCCCTATCATGTCGCTGCAGAAGTGTCCTTTTACACAGAGCCATAAGAAATGGTCTTCAGATTTCTTTATTGTGCTAGGCATTTTCAGTTTTACCTTGCTGAGGTTGAATAGTGATTTCACCATGCCAAAGCATTCGTTCCCCACAAAAAATCTGTTTGGATGACTAGTTTAAAAAAAAAAAAAGAGTCATAGGGGAGAAAAAATCTGCCAAAAAAATCACATTTTTGCAACAGTTTGTGTTGTTTGATTAGACTATCTTCAGAGAGCACAACCGTATGTGTTTATAGCTTTAATTTGTATTATGTTAATGAACCAGTGAAGTGCCTAGAGAGCTGCGACAGCGCTGGAGGACACAGCTGCACAGCTTGTGCACCTTTGCTTGGTGAAAGGTGACTTGCATTTTACACATACATGCTAATCTAGGACATACCTGTCTCTCAGTGCGTCATCCAGGGAGCTCCAAGAGGGAACTCACTTAGGGTTTCCTTATTATGTGGGTGGACTTTTCCTCTTAGGAAAGAACTGTGGGCCAGTGTTCTGTTAGACTGTGTTCCCCTTCTGTCTGCCATCCTTTTCTGAGATGTTAGCTCCTTTTCCTTGAAATTTAGATCCAGAGAAGAAAACAAAGATGGCTGTAGACCTGTCAGCATAGGTAGTTTTAAACTCCAGGATCTTGTTTAAAATCCTCCATGTGAGGAAAAAGGTTTTGGAAGACAGGGTGGTTTCTTTAAAGAGACTCTTCAGAGAACCTGTGCCAGGTTTCTTGTGTTCTGCTTGGTGTGTGGACTGTGCATTCACCTTCTTCTTTAGATACGTTTGAACTACAAGGAAAGTATTTAGAAGAATGGCAAAACACAGGTAGCAGTGTAAATGGCCATGTGCTTTCCCCAGTTTTAAGGCTTTCATGTTTATGATATGGTTTATTATTGCATTTTTTAAAATGTTAGAAAACTGTTTCATTTCATAGCCCCATATTTTTGTGCAGGTGAACGGAATGATGTATTGACTAAGAGGAGAAATTCTCACAGAATCCTGAATAAGCTTTAGACCAAAAGGGAAAAGAAAGGTTAAGTAATCAGCCACTTACTTTTTGGTTTTGGTTTTGTGTTGCCCCAGAAATGTAAGTAGAGATTGGGCTGTGGAAATATTAGTGCCTTTAATCGATTTCTCTCCTAGAAAAGCTTCCTTTTAGTTCAACAGACCAGTCAAAATCAGGAAAATAAGTGGACTTGGAACCGTGAATAAAAACACAGCAATGTATTTATGAACCTCAGTGAGCCAGCCTCAAAAAGTTGATTTGTGAAGGTGGCCCCACCCCCACGCTGCAGCACGTACTCCCAGTGTGTGTGCTGCCCTGAGAATTTGCTGTCGGCCCTCTTTACCCAGTGCAAACTTGAAATTCTGATGCGGTTTTCCAGGGTGGCATTTTTTTCAGAGTATTGAATTTACGATATAGTAATTTATAGTGTAGCTTTTTATACTGAAATGTGATATTTTTTAAAGGAGCTATCTGACTCAGTCAGTGTAATGACAGAGCCTGTGATAAGCTGAGCTGCACTCGGGGCTCACACTGTGCCAAACATAAGCGTGCGAGTGTGTGAAAAGCACGTCTGATTGTGAAGCCCTCAACTCCCTGCTCCTGTGTTAAAATCAGCCTGATAACCATGATGCTTCTTGGTTTGGATGGTTCAGTTTCACATTTGCCAGCATCTATGCTAATTCTCAGTTTCTCAAATCATTATCAGAAACATCAAGGAAGTCAGGTGTGGTGGCACATACCTGTAATCCCAGTACTTGGAAGCCTGAGGCAAGAGGTTGGTTGTTTTGATGCCAGCCTGGGCTACATAGTGAGTTCAAGGCCAGCCTGGGCTACAAAGTGACACCCTGTCTCAAAAATTAAAAAAGAGAAAGAAATACGTAAGTACCCTTACACGTGAAAGTAAGTGGGTCTGCTCTTCACTTGAGTGTGGGAGTGGTCAGAGTGCTCTGCAGCTGCCTGAGAGGTAGTTTCCCAGGCCAGGCTTCCCCAGGCAAACTCCGTGATACCCAGAGGGGAAAAGGCTTTTGAGGTGGGACTTTTTTTTTTTTTTTTAATAAATACCTTGTCTCAGCCCAAGGAATACTTTGCCACTGCTTAGGGTGCTCTGTAAATCAGAGGTAGCTAACACGGAGCCTTGGCCTTTTCAACCAATTTTAAACCCAATAATAGCACAGCTGTACAGGGCTATTTTTAAAGAGAAAACTCAAGTAATATTTATATAAAGGTCATATAAAATTTGAACCAGAACCCTATCTAGTTTTTGTTAAGTCTCCTAAAGATTCTACCTGCTTCTAAGATCTAATGGATATCATCCAGGGAAGCGCCTCCTCCCCCACCTCAGAAGGTTTTGCTAATCCAAAATCCTAGACTTTTATGCCACACCAAAGTAAATTTATCAACAAACAGTTGTAGATTGCTACTTAAAACAGTCATCCCTTCCAGTGGCAACTGCATACCTATATGATAGTAAAGCTCTTTTAAACTCAAAAGATAAGGAAAAAGAACAAATCCAGTGTGTACCACTAAAATGGTGTGCTGGGACAGGCAAATGAGGTTTTTACTGTGTGTTATGTTTTAAGGACAATTCTAAATCACTGCTCTCATTCTCTATGAAAAGGGCCATCTTGCAATGGAATAAAGAACTTGTGAGATGATCTGCATAAGCATTATGTAAACATTCTTAGTGGTACCTCACCAGCAAGCAGAAAGGCACCTCCTCTGTGGAGAGGGCACTGTAAGCTACTTGCCCATGCAACTGGAAGCTGCATAAGTGGCCATCAGCCTGCACTACTCCTCCGGTACCTCTGTGGACACTCAGATGCGCACTCAGAGCAGGCCAATACGTGAATGCACTCAGTCAGTCCACAGAGCACTAACCCCATGCACCTGCACCGCACCTAACTTAGCCCTGTCAAAAAGCAGCACCTGCTCAGGTAAGACCAAGAACAGAAAAGACTGATGGGAAGTCTGGAGTGCAGATGTGCATCAAGGCTGAGCCCTGTGAGGAAGAAAACACTTCCCAGGAACACTTGGAGCCAGAGCTGAGATTCTGGCTGCCCATGGCGAATGCATCTGCTGTAAAGGTGGAAGCTCCCACTAGCCTACATCCACCCTTTCCTGCCTTCCTCTTCCTCCAAGTGCCTCAGCCACCACTGGCACTCCTCCCCTCCCCAAGCCTGTCTGGGTCTTCACGCCTTTCACACTCCAGCATCACCAGCCACCTTCTGATCATCACCAGAATGTGTTTCTCTGAGCACATTTCCCCCATCATTAAAAAATACGGCTTTCCCCAGCTTCCTTCAGGTCTCTCCTCCATCCACCTGTTACCTTACCAGATATGTCACAGCATCCGATGTGTCCTGTCTACCCACTGCTGGTCATATCCTCCACCCAGCTGCCAAAATACCTTGTTCTCCTCTACCTCATCCCCAAAAAGCCTATAAATTCAGAGCACCCAGCCTTCTCATGGGTTCATTCTCATTGTTCAGTAATACTAGTCCATATTTTGAATAAATCATAAGACATTTGATTTCTATCAAAGTAGGAACCTTTATATTTATACATGATACAGAAATTGAACTGTTTCTACTGTGCAGAACTTAACATTTAGCAGGAATTCAGAGTGATGGAATTGCTAACCTAACTTGGTCTGCATTAGAGGGTGAACACTGGTGATGTCTCACTCGCATGAATGTAGAGCTAAATTCTTCAGCAGTCCAGACTAGCCTGCAACTCTTCAGTTCGACAGTCCTGGTAGACAAATGAGGCAGTGTTTCAGACATCTGTATTACTGGTGGTGTTTGGGCCTTTACACACTCTTCTCAGAGAGGACACCTAATGAAAGGTGTTTAGAAGGTCAGATTGAATCGTATTATCCTATTTGATGTTTAATGTAGATAAAAATCCCACAAAACTGGGTTCATGAGCATTTGACTTGATTAAGCTTCTAGCCCCAATCTTCCCTGTTCCCACCGGGAGAAAACTTAACCTTGAGAGATAAGAAGGAAAGTGTTTGCTTGAGTCTTCATCTCCCTAGCTGCTCTTCGTGTATGTCCAGATGGAGTCATTAAGGAGGAGGACACTGTACCAAGGCAGGAATGCAGCTTCTGTCCCTCCAGCCAGGCTCCTAACAGGAGACACATGTTCACACGGAGATGGCTCTCTGACCTGCCCTATTTGGGAGTGTAGATCTGAGATCTCTAATGGTCTTCAGATGTTTTCTTCGCAGGCATGAGCATTTCAACCTAACAATGCCCAATTAATGCATTTAAGGACCAAAGTGAAGCAGGGGCCTAGTTGGTCAATGGCTTGGCAACTGAAAGTGATACATCATGAAGTGATCGCTTGGCTTTAACTAATTCGGTCTTCTCTGCCATGAAGGCCAGAACTGAAAGGTAAAGGAATGCCTGTGGAAGCCCCAGAGGTACCCCAGCCTGTGCTGTAAAGTAACATGTAAAACGAGCACCCCACTTTATAGTCCATAGGACCACAAACATTAGAAATTGAAATATGATAAAAAGAATTTTGGTATGGAAAATTTTGCTAAAACTATTTCTTACTCCAAGTAACCTCTTCAAATGAATGTGTCATTTTTACAGAAAAAATGTTAGGGAGAGTCTATGGTCTTTACTGGTAAAATGGGTACCACTAAGTTAAATACACACATTATATCCAGAAGAAAGCTGATTTCTTAACTGATCTTTACAAACTTTAGCTGGTTCTCCTGAGTCTGATAAAAGGACAGAAGGTAGGATGAAGGAAATGTGTTAGTTGGGTGGCCAAGGATTTTCCTTTATAAAGTAGAGACCATCTCTTTTCCAACCCTCACTGGTTTCCCAAAATAGAAGCTGAGTTTAATGGTACCCTGACCATGAAAGAACGTGATCCAGGCTTTACATCTAATAAAGTAAAAGGCATTTCTTTTGCATTTTGATGTCTCTGCAGGAGAGGAAGTCGGAGTTTTCCTTCCTCTTTCTCATCACATTTACTCACTTTACACAAAACAAGATGGACATGAAAGCAAATCCCAGGCCACGTGGGCATCTTTTTCATACTAATTGAATAGGCAGTCACACGGTCTGGTCAAGGTAAACCAGAATCCTGTCAGGTCACCTTGGAAACATGGCCTTGCCACTTGGCTTAGCTCCTGCAACCTGAGAGAAACGTTCCTCGCTGTGCAAGAACTGGATGTAGCTTCTAACTTATGAAGTAGGAGTTGAACTTGAAAACCCTCTGAACCCTGACTGTGCAGGGCAGCTGCATAAATGAATGTATACACGAAGACCGTAGCTGAGTTGCACAAGTCAGATGCCAACTTCATGACTTTCCATGTAGACATCTTCTCCTTACGTTGTGAGTGACGTATGTAGCATGCTGTGAAACCACCTGTTCTAGTTCTTAATTCATCAGTATTAATACGGAGTTACCCTTGCATTCCTTGGTACTTTATATTCAGTGTAATCAGAAGCTGTGATGTTTCACCTTCGTAGTCCTGTGCTTTGTGGCTGTAAATTTCTTTATGAAGCACGTGACTTTGGACTCAACGTAAGGTGGATGATCTTGAAGACTGCTACACAGACACACACATACACATGCACACACACACATATACACACATATCAGTCTCTTATTCTATATGGTTTTAAGTTTGGATAAGCTTTTTCTCCAATAGACTATTGATGCAGTTTAGGGTCCACAAGTTCACTGTCAGGTGGCAGCCTCCTCTCTATAGTTTCAACTCTGAAAACAGCAAGCTTTATCAACAGCCACTTCACCTTTGTTCTAGTGAAGCAGGCTCTGCTATAGATGTAGACTGTGGTGATTACCCATAATGCCCTCCACATGCATCGGCAGTCATGGAGATGACAGAACCCATGAGAGCTTCTTGTGTGTATAAGTAGGCTTGATTTTTGTTCTTATGTTGCTGATTTGACAGTTCTGACTAAAGCTGGCCCAAATGGCCAGCTTGTGTGTAATACTCTAGTGCTTTAAGGCCTCTCTTCTTGTTCTGCTGTTATTGTTTTTGTTTTTTGAGGGATGGGTAATATTATTTGAACAGATAAAGAAGGAACTGTTAGTGAATCAAGACAAACACATCTGAAATAAAGGAACTGTGTATTAACCTGTTAACAATTCATAACTGCACTTTTTATGACATTTTGAAAATCTATTTATAGGTACAGAACAATGGGTTTTGTTAAACTGTATCACGTTTATACCTGCAGAATTTATTTCATTGTTATTAGTAGGAATTTTATTGGTTCAATAAAATTGGCAAAACTGATCCAGCTTTTTTTCATTATTTGCAGTGAAGAATATTCTCACCTCAGTTTGCTTCTACCTATTAACTGAAACATGTGCTCTGGGAGATGGTGGAGTTGTGGGAATCACTGTTTTCCCTGGTGGTTTTGAGCCATGCTTTCTTAGCTTTTGATCTTCAGTAGCATAAGTTGTTCAGAATGTAGAACAACTGTTACTTTTAAAGAGTGCTCTCAAAAGAGGCAAGTTAATGTTATTGGTGTGTCTTATTGCCAATATCATCATTAGAATGGAGGAAGATGTTGAACACATTGTCAGAACTGAGTTTAAAACCCATTTTTGTCATATTCTGGTACCGTTGGAGGCATTGGGAGTAAATGTAACCTCTTTGGATTCTGAGTTTCACATGTAGTATGATAGTACCTATCTGAAACGTATCTGAATCGAATGATATGCACTGGTTTCATTGCATACCCAGCTATGACTATGAATGCATAGTCAAGAAAGCCCAAAGAATGGTGTTAACTGAGGGAAGGAGGATGGATAGGAAGGAGAAGTTGATGGCTACGTAATTTTGAGTGGTGAGGAGGCTCAACACACAAGGAAGAATGGGGAGGGGCATGTAGGGTCTTCTATGAAAGCTTTCCAATGAGACTCCTAAGAATCCACCCCCAAAACAAATACCACCTTGCTGCTATATACCAGCTGTTGTAGGGGTCAACAGAATGAGCTCCTTGCTAGTAGGAGTCCTTTCCTGGGAGAAGAGGGGCAGGCAACTGAGATGAGCCCTTCTGAAACAGGTTATCCCTAACTCAAAGACCACACACCTAAGGCTTTGTCCCATCCGGAGTACAGTCTCATTCAGTCCTCACAATAACTTGGAAAGAGTTGACTCCTTGGCACATAGGGACTTTGAACTCTGCTTCCTGACATTTTTATACTGCCTTTTACTGCCTTAATTCAGCCAGATTTTTTGTCAGATACGAATGACTACTGCCCTGTGCTATCTATGTCACTTTACTAAGGTGTAAAATCATGCGTGTGCTTTAAACAATGAGATAACTTCCTTCTCTGGCTAATTTTTTTTAATATCTTTCTAGTCTTACCTAGGCCATATGATTTAGTAGGTGGTGCCTAAGAAATATGGTCCACTGACCCAGTCTCACCTAGGAATATAGATTACAAGATTTAAAAAACTGTACACTGCAGCATTATATTGGAGAGGAGTCTTTTCTTCCATATAATCAAGTTTTATAAATCAAGCTATAACTTGTGATGTAAGGTTCCTATTCTGTGGGGAGAAAGTCTGTCTCAGAAAATGTCTTTTTCCAGAATCTCTCACATTCGACATGACTCAAAGTGCAGGAATTCCATAAAACACCACTTGTCTTGATATCTGAGAATCTGAGACACTGAGGCAAAGATATCATGTAGACTAATCAAAGCTGTGTATAAGTGAGATGGCTTAGGGAAACAGCAGAAGATGAAAGACAGTTGAGGGCCTCCTGAGAGTCATGAGCCAGGACAAGTAGAGCCAAGGAATGGAAGGACCAGTGATACAGAGAAAAAGGTCCCTTACCACGCCTGTCCTCATGCTGGCTGCAATAGGGAATGGAGTAGACGTGGTCCTCACATGGAATTTATTTATGGTGGAAGGAACAAGGATGGAGGAGAAAAAGCTAGAAGGCCACAAGGCTATGTAACTACATGCTGGAGCAAAGGGAAAGACAAGGAATAAGAGTAAATGTTGAGGTGGTCAGCCAGTCTGCACCAGGATGCTAGTGAGTGGCAGGTGTCCTGTGATTAAGTGCCACAGCATCTGTGGCAGTGTCCAGCCCCAGGCATCAAGAAACAATGGAGATGGGAATTCCCTCCACCTGTTTCCTCTTGCCCACTGCAAGGTCTTCTCCCCCGCTCGTCAGCTACTTTTCCAGGAGGTTCTAGGGACAGAATGACTAAGGGCCTAGTCCACTGTCTCCCCCAAAAATCAGAACAGCTGAAGAATCCACTCAGAACAGCAAAAGAATATGATGGCTAGAGGAAACTTCACAGGCCGTAGCTCAGCTGTGAGACAATGAGTTGGCAGTCCTGGACACCTGGCAAGGTGTTGCACATTGTGGAAGTATGGTTAAAAATCTCTGAAAGCTATTGTTAGTAGTTCTTATTTTTATAGTGTAAGCATGTGCTGCTCATGTTCCTGTTAGTAATCAATGATTTTGGGGAAGGGGTGATTGGATTCTAATCAGCGTGGGTATTGGATTCTCACTTCTTTCTGGAGCCACCTTAAGCAAAGGACTATCATAATGTGTAATGGTCAGTGGAACAATCCTTTTTCCAACACTAACTAGCCTGAACTCTCCATGACCCTGTCAAATGATCACAGACTTTTCAGGGACTCACCTGAAGGCAGCTCTTGCCATGGCAGTTTGTATTTGCCTTTCTATAATTACAAGCCTAGATGAACCATTTCCTCCTTGGCCAAAGAGGAAGCACTTCCCAGGGTGAAGGGACAAAGGTGATTGGTCCAAAACACAAGCATTAATGACTATGATTGGTGCTAAGAGGCAAGGCTATGGTTGATCCAAACAAGAGGCGGTGATTGGTCCAAACACCCCTTGAGAGACACTCTCCTATGCTACCTGCTTGGGTATTTTAACATGAGGCCCAGTAAAAGATAGGATCTCTCTCTCTCTCTCTCTCTCTCTCTCTCTCTCCCTCCCTCCCTCTCTCCCTCTCTTCCTTCCTCCCTCCATCCCTCCCTCCTGCAAGCAGAGGCAGCACAGCTGCGGCAGCGGTGGACTTGACAGCTGATAAGGAGGCAGACTCAGCAGCTAGAACCATTACTACCCAGCTCTCCATCCCCATCACTGCTCCCAAACAGAGTAGCTTACCTCCAGTAGTAGCCATTGCTTGACAGCTGAAACTCCTGCAGTGGGTGGCTCTCCTGCTGTGCATCCTGCCTGCCCACTGGCTACTGTCTGCTTGCCTGAAGCCCACCTGGTGGCCAAGACTCCCACTAGCAGCAGATCTTGGTGCCCAGTTCCTGAGCAGTCAGCTGGCTGTTCCAGCTCCCAAGGAACAACTGCCCAGGTCTTAGGTACAGTCCTGGGAAGGCCAGCACCTCAGCCAGTCCAGGCAGCAGATACAGACAGGGTCAGGCAGCTCACGAAAAGCAATTCCAGAGCAATCAGGGTAGAAAAAGAAGAGCACTAGAGACAATGAGAGAACAGAGCACTGATAAAAGGATGTGAGGAGCCAGATAAGAGAACCTGCATGGAAAGATCTCCCGTGCTCATGGAGTGGTAGGATTAACATTGTGAAAATGGCCATCCTGCCAAAAGCAATCTACAGATTCAATGCAATTCCCATCAAAATACCAACTCAATTCTTTACAGACCTTGAAAAAAAGATTCTCAGCTTCATATGGAGAAACAAAAAACCCAGAATCTCCAAAACAATCCTGTACAACAACAGATCATCTGGAGGTATCTCCATCCCCAATCTCAAGTTGTACTACAGAGCAATAGTAATAAAAACTGCATGGTATTGGCATAAAAACAGAAAGGAGGATCAATGGAACCGCATAGAAGACCCAGAACACCCACACACCTATGAATACTCGATTTTTTACAAAGAAGCCAAAACCATTCAATGGAAAAAAGACAGCATCTTCAACAAATGGTGCTGGTCCAACTGGATGTCCACATGCAGAAAAATGAAAATAGATCTATATTTATCACCCTGCACAAAACTAAAGTCCAAGTGGATCAAAGACCTCAACATAAAACCGGATACTCTAAATCTGTTAGAAGAAAAAATGGGGAACAGCCTAGAACTCATTGCCACAGGAGACAACTTCCTGAACAGAACACCAACAGCACAGGCTCTAAGAGCAACAATCAGTAAATGGGACCTCATGAAACTGAAAAGCTTCTGTAAAGCAAAGGACACTGTCATCAAAACAAAATGCCTGCCTACAGATTGGGAAAGAATCTTCACTAACCCTTTATCTGACAGAGGACTAATATCGAGTATATACAAAGAACTAAAGAAGCTGAAAAGCAGCAAACCAAGTAATCCAATTAAAAAATGGGGAACAGAGCTAAACAGAGAATTCTCGACAGAGGAATATCGAATGGCAGAGAAACACTTAAAGAAATGCTCATCCTCATTAGCCATCAGGGAAATGCAAATCAAAACGACCCTGAGATATCACCTTACACCCATCAGAATGGCCAAAATGAAAAACTCAAGGGACAACACATGCTGGAGAGGTTGTAGAGAAAGGGGAACCCTCCTCCACTGCTGGTGGGAATGTAAACTGGTTCAACCACTCTGGAAATCTATCTGGTGCTTTCTAAGACAATTAGGAATAGTGCTTCCTCAAGACCCAACTATACCACTGCTAGGTATATACCCAAAGTTTGCTCAAGTACACAAAAGAGATATTTGCTCAACCATGTTTATAGCAGCTTTATTTGTAATAGCCAGAACCTGGAAACAACCCAGATGTCCATCAACGGAGGAATGGGTACAGAAATTGTGGTATTTTTACACAATGGAATACTACTCAGCAATCAAAAAGGAGGAAATCATGAAATTTGCAGGCAAATGGTGGGACCTAGAAAAGATTATCCTAAGTGAAATATCCCAGAAGGAGAAAGACAAACACGGTATATACTCACTTATATAGACCTATAAGATATGATAAACATAATGAAATCTATACACCTAAAAAAGATAATCAAGAGAGCGGACATGGGGTAAGATTATCAATCCTCGTTTTGAAAGACAGATGGGATGCACATTAAACATTGACAGGAGTCTACTGAGCGTATTTGAAAAACTCTAACTAGCAGTGTTTTCAAAGCAAAGACTCATGACCAAACCTTTGGCAGAGTACAGGGAATCATAAGAAAGAAGGGGAGTTAGTCTGATGAGGAAAGGATAGGAGCTCCACAAGGTCCAAATATATCTGGGCACAGGGTCTTTTCTGAGACTGACATGCAACCAAGGACCATGCATGAATGTAACCTAGAACCTCTGCTCAGATGTAGCCTGTGGTAGCTCAGTAACCAATTGGTTTCCCATAGTGAGGGGAACAAGGACTATTTCTAACAGGAACTCAATGACTGGCTCTTTGGCCTCCCCACCCACCAAGGGAGGAGCAGTCCTGTTAGGCCACAGAGGAGAGCTTTGCAGCCAGTCCTGAAGATACCTGATAAAACAGGATCGGATGAATGGGGAGGAGGTTCCCCCTATCAGTGGACTTGGCAAGGGGCACGGTGGAGATGAGGGAGGGAGGGACTGGGAGGGAATGAGGGATCGGGACATGGCTGGGATACAGAGTTAATAAAATGTAACTGATAAGAAAAAAATAAAATTAAAAAAAAAGAGAGAGAGAGAGAGAACCTGCACTCCCTGCTCATCAGGAGAGCTCCAGAGAGCTGGGCGCTGCGATGCTGGCCCCTGCTGGGAGCTCAGGGTTTTGACACCAAGGGCTGCAAAGGATCTACAATGGTTGTAGGGCTAAGGGTCCTAATATCCAAGCAGACACAGGGACTGAAACAATCGAGTGCTACCTGCCAATGCTCCCTCTTCTGACTGCCACCGCAACTCACCACTGTCAGACTAGCATTTAACAACCATCTCCTTGCTCATCCTGGATTTCACCCAGGTAGAGCAGAAGTCTCGTCCTGCTGATTCCTGGCATTTGCACTCTTCCCTGGGCCTGGAGCCTGCACAAAGTGGTCCATGCTGACCCTTAAGGAAACAAAAATCCCTTGGTTAAATCAAAATTACCCAACCACTATGGGGTATATCTTAGCCATGCCACCAAAGCAAGGATAACAGTGGTTGCCATGGTGATTTTTATGCTCAGAGCACCAGGCGGTCAGATGGTCACACTTACTGGGGCCCAAGCCATCTGGATACAGCCTGCAGTCTTTTAGTTGGCTGAAACATACCCCAGACTAAATCTTGATGTTGAGTCAGCAGTGCCTGTGTCGGCTGCAATCTAGATCCCTTTAAGTCTTGAGACGTGCACTGCAATCCCTTCTAACGGGCAGCAGGCCTTCAAGGCAATGAGCTTGTGAGATGTGACAGGGCACAAAGTCACAAAGAGTACCCCACCTCAAATTCCAGCTCCACCAACTGATCTTAGGTAGGACTATGTTTATTTTTTTTTTATTCCTTAATCACCTTTATGAGAGTAATGAAAAGTAACAGGGTGAAGTATTGCTCTATTCTATGAGTTACAGGCCTTCCTAGGCTACTTAGAGCCAGTGCAGGCTTTCACTCTGCAAGTACGTGTCCTCACCCACAGCTGCACTGTCTGCTCACCACCTCTGACCAAACACCTGGTACCCCAGCATCCCTTGAAGCTGCCATGTTTACTGAACTCCCACTCATCTTTCACGGTACAAAGCAAATGTCACCTCCTCTTTGAAGCCCCTGCACCTCACCTTAACCAAGAAGCTGCTCTTCCTCTACCTCCCACATGTGAATGATAAACAGCACCAGGCATCAAGGCCCCACAAGAAACTTAGAGAAGAGGCTTTGAAGTGAGCCCAATCTTAGGATACAAAACACAAAGGGTCTTTTCTGAGACTGATATTCCAACCAAGGACCATTCATGGATATAACCTAGAACCCCTGCTCAGATGTAGCCCATGGCAGCTCAGTATCCAAGTGGTTTCCCTAGTAAGGGGAACAGGGACTGTCTCTGACCTGAACTCAGTGGCTGGGGAGCAGCCTTACCAGGCCACAGAGGAAAACAATGCAGCCAGTCCTGATGAGAACTGATAAGCTAAGTTCAGATGGAAGGGGAGGAGGACCTCCACTATCAGTGGACTTGGAAAGGGGCATGGGAGGAGATGATTGAGGGAGGGTGGGACTGGGAGGGGAAAGGGGAAGGGCTACAGCTGAGATGTAAAATAAACTGTAATTAATATAAAAATATTTTTTTAAATATTCTAAAAATAGAAAAAAAACACAAGATAAAGTGACCCGCTCAAGGGCACATAGCCCATCAGTGGTCAGGTCAGGCCCTCTGGCATCAGGCGAGTGCTCTGAACCATTACTATGCTGCCAACTCCAATGCCCATGGCACTCATGCCCATCTCCTCCATTGGTGGGACAGCCAGGGATTGAATTTTAGCCGCTTCCCTATTTTACCCCCACAGCTCCTTGCACCTGGCACATGGGTATATATGCCAGTTCCTGCCCACCAGACACAAGCAGGATGGTTGAAAGAAAACTGCTAGCCCAGTAGAACACATTCCTTCACCACATGCTAGCCTCCTTTCTGACCATGATCTCCAACACCCTCACTGTGATCCTGTCCAAAGGGTCTGGTATCGTCTCTTTGAAGGAAGGCTTTTTATTTTTTTAATTTAATTTAATTTTATTTTATTAATTACACTTTATTCACTTTGTATCCCCCATAAGCCCCCCCTCCTCCCCTCCAGGTCCCACCCTCCTTCCCCCTTCTTCACAAATGCCCCTCCCCAAGTCCACTGATAGGGGAGGTCCTCCTCTCCTTCCTTCTGATCTTAGTCTATCAGACCACATCAGGAGTGGCTGCATTGTCATCTTCTGTGGCATGGTAAGGCTGCTCCCCCCTCAGGGGGAGGTGATCAAAGAGCAGACCAATCAGATTATGTCAGAGGTAGTCCCTCTTCCCATTACTATGGAACCCACTTGGACACTGAACTGCCATGGGCTACATCTGTGCAGGGGTTCTAGGTTATCTCCATGCCTGGTTCTTGGTTGGAGTATGAGTCCTGCATGCCAGGAGCATTAGAATGGGTGGAAGATGGCTATGAGGGACGAATACGGTCTTCTGGTAGAGGAAAGCTAGAGCAGGGTCCACGCTGGACAGTAGTGAGAGAAAGGCACCAAGAGCCCAAACAAGAACCTCCAGCCACAATGCTTGTTTTGGTCCAAGCTTCCACTGGAAGCTTGACACTCAGACAACTGTGTGCGTGCAGGTTGGAAGTGTGTGTGTGTGTGTGTGTGTGTGTGTGTGTGTGTGTGTGTGTGTG
>NW_026592732.1:10729368-10764587 GCF_907164565.1 Psammomys obesus
GTGTGTGTGTGTGTGTGTGTGTGTGTGTGTGTGTGTGTGTGTGTGTGGTGTGAGTGGGTAGGTATGTGGGAGTGGCAGAGTGTGTGCTTTAACTGAGATTGCTTCCATGGTGTTAAAATTTTACGTGTGACTGTCTGGGATGGGGAAAATACTGGCTCTGCTTCTACCTTGCCCTCAAACACACTTTGCTTTCCTCTAGCCTGCTCTCATCTTTGCTGTCGAGGCAACAGAGACAGGTAAGAAGGTTCCGAATGACGGAAACTGAGTTTGAGAACTGTCATTCCCATAGGAGGTCCCGTGTAAAAGTCCAGGACACCCAGGGACAGTTGAATTCCATATGAATGACTTTAAATATAAGTAAGTATGGGGTCTGGAGAGAAGGTTCAGCAGAACACTGGCTGTTCTTCCAGAGGCCCCGGGTTCATTCTGTAACTCCAGTTTCAGAGGGTCTAACACAAACACCAATGCACATGAAATAAAAAGTTATAGAAACAAAAAGCAAATATGGATCAGACAATAATTTTTTTTTCCTTAAAGCCTCAATTTAAAGGAGTATCTATTTTCCCCTTTTGCCAAAATTGGCAACCAGGCCCATGTAGGATATGACAAAGAAACAGGAAGAAATCAAGAAAAAAATTTCAGTGCAGAGGTGTAAGAGCTGCACAGCCATGAGGGCCGCTCCATCCTCTTTGGAGTAGGCAGGTTTGGTGCTGCGAGCAGTTCTGAAGGATGAACACATAGAACAGACAGCGGCCTAGCGGGTTATGAGGCGGGGAAAGCAGAATCCCTGGACAGAGAGATGCAGCTCCCAAATTAGACAGGGGACTTCCCTTGTTCCCCATGACTGCCACTAGTGTGGAAAAGTAAAGAGATGGCGGGCACACCTTCCACACACTGCAGTGAGCCATGGCCACGACCTGCTGTGAAAGCCGTGCCTCTTCTGTATGGCCTGCCAGGTTACTTTGAGCAGAGGGTGAGAGAATGCCAACTTTGCCACCACGGCTCCTTGGCCCACATTGCTTGGACTTGAACGATCTGAGTTTTCCTACTTGCTGACTTCCCCGGCGTAGACTACCCAGCCTTTCTACCCAAACACAAGGCAGTTTGTGGTTTGCCCTTCTGTTTACATGTACAAACAGCTCCTTTCTGAGCCACAAATTAATGGATTCACGAACCAACCCTTCAGCAGCGGTTCTCAACGTTCCGAATGCTGTGACTGACCCTTCAATACAGTTCCTCAGCTGTGGTGACCTCCAACCATTAAATTACGTCTTGATACTGTATACGTCTTGATACTTGATACAAATCTTGATACTGTTTCGAAGTGTAATGTAAATATCTGATGTAGGATATCCAGTATTTGTTCAGGTTCCTCATCAATCACAGCAGTTCTGCAGAACCAGCCCCACATCTGTACCCCGAAAACCCCACTTTCCACTTCTAGCCAGGCCCTCCACAGGGAGATAACTGCTTTACTAAGATTTTTAGTAGCTTTTCTTAAAAGTCTCCAAAATTAAGGCCCTTTACTCTTTTATTCAAAGTTTTCCAGTCTTGGTCAGGGCCACTCCATCCTTCTCAGAGTCCCCCTCAACGCACCGCACGCCTGCATCAGGGTGTGATGTGTGGATAGAAAGGATCTTTGCTATCTAGCGCTGCTCCCATGGTTCATAACTTTCTTTTGTCTGTCTCTGTCTCTCTCTAGCCACTAGTTTCCAGCAGAGTTTGATACTCAGTGTCTGACCACAGGCCCCACAAGGCCTCCTGAACTGGAACATAGTAGGTATTCCATAAGTATGTGCTGATGATGTGATCATCTGAGCCTTTAGTTGTGGGGAAGACCCACCCTGAGACGAGGCACATAAGGACAGCCAGGTGCCATCTGGTTCTCAGCTCCTGCCTATGGCCCCTGCTATTACCAGAGCATGGAGCAAAGGCCTCTGCACTTGGGAGGTCACTCTCACACACAAAACATATGGAGATCCACAGACACGGACACGGACACACACTTTACATACCGCCTCTGTTCTGCCTGCCTTATGTTGTAGGCTTTTCAGCTACTTAAAACATAAACAGTTCCTAAAGGAAAGGAGGGAAGAAAGAAGAGTCCCCTCCATACTGCCAGTTGACACCACTTCTGCTAGTGACAAGGACAGAAATTTCCTCTTGGCAAGCCTGACCTGTTAGAACCACTAAGGATGCCCCGTGCTGACCTGGGAGGAGGAAAGAGAAACCAATGTAAAGAAGATGGAAGATGCCTAAGTCCCAGCTCACCAGTGGGACAGGGAAGAGAGCTGCCCAGAGGCATACTTAGAAACCTGGAAGACGCATGCCCTCTGCAGGTAAAGCTAGGGAATGCTCTCACTGTGCGGGAGGGTAGAAAGCAGCAGTGCAGGTCCAGGGGGCTCCCTGGTGGCGTGGGATTGGCCAGAGATTCCACAGTAAAGAGGGCACTGTGGCATTCATACTACGGTCTGGCCACCTTGAAAGAAGACATCAGGCTGTCAACGCCTGATGTAACTGCACCTTCCCTATACCAACTCCTGGGCTGACAGCACCACCTTCCAGCAGCTTCAGCCCCCGCCCCACCCCCCAGCCACATACAGGGCTTGCTGTCAGGCATACCTGTGAGCCCCCATGGCACTTTACAGTTGCAAACTAACAAAAGGCCCTTGGCTTGGCTCCCCCATCAGGCTTTTCATCTCAGTCAGGCTACTAAGGTGGGCTGGCATACACTAGGCTGAGCAGGAGCGCGCTCTGGGACCCAGACTAGTAACTCATCCCAAGGTGGAATCTGGGAGCCCAGGAGATCCTGAAGAACTAAGGTTGCAGGTTGCATTTTTTTTCTGGGAGATCTGGAAGCTCCCTCTACTTTCTACTTTTTTTTTTTTTTTTTTTTTTTTTTTTTTTTTTGGGCTCAAATCAAAAAAAAAAAAAAAACAAACAAACAAACAAAAAACAAAATAAAAAATAAAAGTAAGCTAAGAAGTGAAATGATTTGGGCCAGCTTCCCACAGGCCTTTCTTGGCCTTTTCCATCTCACACTCCAGCAGAGTGTCCAGAGCTGGAAAGGAGACAGTGAGGAACACTGAGACTCACACAGCTTTGCCCTCCCAGGAAATGCCGGGAGCCAGGCATGAGCTGCTCAGTCGAAGCTGGGAACGATCTTGGCCCTAGATCTGCAATGTCCTGTGAGTGTCCAGGAGACCCCACCAGCATGGAACATCCCAGAAAGACTTGGGTCTACTGTACCCATATCAGGAGGAATGCTCTCCCCACCAAGGCCTCCAGAAAAGTGAGACGTGCTGCTCCAGCGTCTCTGAATTTCCATGCAGATGTGGGTGTGAATGCACCCGCAGTCGGAGTGTATATTTTGCAACCGCAGGCTTTCGGAACCAAACACTGGGCCCAGGTGGAGCGCTTGCAGCTGCCACCTGTCAGAGGCTTTCATTGCTTCTCAGCTCCGGCCTCTGAACTTGCAAGTGTACGCGTAGCCACTGTGTGTAAAGGTCGCCGAACAATTCAACGAAGGTGTCGTTTGGGGACAGCCGTTGTGAGTCAGCGGCCAGGTCATCTGTGCCTTCAAGGGAAACAGTGTCCCTTTGTGGCCACGTTCACTGATCCTGATCCTCCTACCCTGGGCTCCCACCTCTCCCAAGATGCCGGAGGTTTGTGCCTGAAGAGAAGAGTGTTCCCTCCCTATCAGCCAGGGGCAGGTGGGTGGGGCTTTGACTGCACTGGGAGTAGGGGCCAGCCCTTGACTCCTTGCTGACAGCAAGGGAGCCTGCAGGCAGGCTTTGGCCAAAGTCTGCTGCCAATAAATGACAGAGGAGTCACAAGCACAGCACTGTTTGGCTTGGAGAAATTAACTAGGGATGGCAAAAACATAGATAAAGACAGCTAATGGTGAAAGAGCTATGTAGCCGTGTAGATACAGATGAGAGATACATAGATATATAGATAATGTATAGCAATAACTATAGAAATATAGACACACATCTTCCCCCATGACGGAGTTGAGGTGTAATGCCACTGAGACACTATTCCCTTTTCATCCCAGCTCTCCAAATGTCCTGGCAGGCGTTAATGACGGCAGTTCTATGAGCCACCGTAAATGGCATCTTCCCTCTCCCCACCACTCTTTGGGTCCACTGTCAGTCTTGCTGTTGTGATTCTTTTGCAAGTCTTTGTGGTGTCTTCTTTTTCATTTCTTTCCATAACAGGCCAAGGAAGATCTGGCCCAGAAGATGACTCCCAGTAACAGTGTGCCTGTCTCAGGATCCCAGGCTATTCAGAGAGGACAGGAAGGTAGAATGCGGACCAAGTGACAGAGGAGTCAATGGAGTCTGGGTGCAGAGAGACAAGGTATCCTGGCAACATTTTAGAAGTCGCTGTCACCCTTTCCTAATAAATGTGCCCCCCTCTTCTCCTGCCTCCAGCCCTGTTCCTTCGCTGCCCTGTTCCTTCTCACTCATAAAGCCTCAGTTTCCTTATCTGAAGTATTTATAAACACAGCGACTCATTGCACAGTAGTAAGGACAGAGAGCCAAGGTGTGCTCTTCAAATTCGCCCCATTTCTCTAATATTTGTTTTCATCTTCCCTGCCTCCCCACTCACTTCTGTGTCTCCATGCTCCGTTTCTCCTGCTTCGCTATGGTCTAAAAAGCTGAGGCTGGACCAGGCACAGACTAAGGGTGGGGTCCTGGAAAGGCCTGCAGGCTTTGTTTGATTTCATCCCCTCTCATGCTGCTCTTTGAAGATGACACCATTGTGAATGGCTCCCGCCACCAGCCTCAATGAGTGACTTGTCCCTGAACGATTTCCAGTTTAGAGCAGTTGTTCTCAACCTTCCTGAGGCTGTGACCCTTTAATACGGTTCCTCATGTTGTGGTAACCCCCAACCACAAATTCAATACTGTAAGGAAGTTTAGTCCAGGGTCACTAAAATACCCCAGCCTACTCCTAGGAATCCATGTGCTAGTTGTAAAGAGCCACTTGGCTTGGCGTTCTGTTTGAGCAGGAGACCCAGCCTTCCACTTTGAGTACCGGCTGCCCAGCTGTATCTCCTTTCTAGGGTGTGGCACTTGACTGACCGAATTGTTTATTCAGCAGCCATTTGCCCTGTGGGAAATGAGTTGGTTGTTAACAGTGCAGGCCCTGGATCCTGCTAAGACAATGCAGAAGGGCTACCCCAAATACAAAGCCATGGAGTCTTGGAAACTCTCTATGGCTATGGCACAGGCCACCATCATATCTGCCTGTGACTTTCCTTCTCCAAGACTTTGGCCCTGGGAACTGTTTTGCTTTGCTTTGTTTTCCCAGTTTTTTTGTTGGTTGGTTCCCTGGCCCTGAGCCCTCTGTAGCCTTCCTCCTAGTTTCTTCTATTATTATTATTATTATTATTATTATTATTATTATTATTTATTGTCATTTCTAATTGAGCATCAGGAAGCCTACTGCAAAGCACAAAGTGTCTACAGTTAACCCTGGCATTGTGATTTAGGACTGTGGGATTCAGGGCAAGTTTTTAATCTTTTTCAATTTCATTTGCCATCAGAAGACAAAGGCTTTTGTGAAGATGTGTTTCTGTATCGTGTGCAAGCATCCAAAGCACTGAGGGAGGGAAGTTCTCAGCACCTCCTTCCGTGATGTTTCTTGAACATACCACAAATCCTACTACTCCAGTTCTTACCTCTGCTTTGTTCTTTCTTTATTTTGTGTACATTGATGTTCTTGCTCCATGTATGCCTGTGTGAGGGCGTCACATCTCCTGGAACTGGAATTACGGACAGTTGTGTGTAGCCGGTCTTTTTTGTTACTTTGTGGATTCTTCTTTCTTCAACTTTTTCCACCGCTTGTCTTCCACCCTTTCAACCCCCCAACACTAGGTAGGAGAGGAAAAAAATGATAGAGAAGAAAGGGGTGACATCATCTTATCATTAGACTACTTCCTGCTGATTAGGGACGTTGAGTTCCAACAACCCACCCTACCTCTCAGGGCCCTGGCAGTTATGTACCCTTTGAAAAGTCCCCAGAATCCCAAATGTCACAGAATTTCACTATCTACAGCTGGCAAAATCATGCTTTTGCTAGAGGCAAATCATAGTCAGCTGCTGTGGACAATCTGAAGCTGCCCTAAATCCCTCACCCAAGATTAAAATGAAAACATATTCTTATGGTAGTTCCCTGTTTTTTAAAGAAACCAAACTTCCAAAATTGTCACTGCAGTTGTGAACCATCAAGTAGGTGCTGGGAATTGAACTCTAGTCTTTTGGAAGAGCAGCCAGCGCTCTTAACTGCTGAGCCCCATATCTCTATTTTATAAAAAGGTTGTAATATTTTTTTCTCCTTTACATGAATGCACCACATCCCTGAAAAGAATGGCTTCTTTGTTACTAAGGTTTGAGAGCGCCACCCTGCATAAAATTGGAACAATCAGAAGATGAGAGGGAATCTAGATTTCGTTGGCTTTCATTCCTCAGACCTGGATAACTCATCCTGAAGTTTCCTTACCTGCTAAATGAGACAATAAGAGTGACTACCTGTGGCTGATCCACTTTTCCATGACTCTCTTCCATCCCAGCTACTCCTCAGGGGGGAAAAATGGCACCATTCATCCATCAATAGACAGAGACTGCCCTATCACCTGGACTGGGCCAACCTGCTCAGCCATTGCACTGAGTAGAGTATTCTGGGATTTCAAAAAACGGTATGCCATGTTGGCTGGATCTTTTAGGATGTTCTCGCTTGTAACCTGGCCATGAAGCTGAGGAACTCGCAAACTTGGAGATGCCGTGTGTGGACACTGTGGTTGACAGTGCCAGTGGGCAAGCTAGTGTTAGTGGCCAACCAAGTGAGTGGACCTTCTTTGGCATCTTACCATTCTGGCCTGAATCCAGCCCCAACCACCATCTGATGGCAGTTCCACAAAACTCCCCCAACAGAACAGCCTCGTTGAGCCCCAAAACTGACAAAGCAAGGTACATAATATGTGGTTTTTAACTACTAAGGCATAGGCTAGTATGTTACACAGAAACCACAACGCTGCCTCGTGGTGGGATGTTATAAAATTAAATGAGATAACTCACGAAAATGGATTAACAAAGTCTGTCAGTGACTACTAACCTCTTAAGAAGTGATCTGCTTGCAAGGTACGAGTCCCTCAGTGCCTGTCAGGTACCTCCTAGTCCGTATTTAGTCAGCGCCTGTCCCGGGCACACTTTCTGTGTAGTCACAGATTTCCTAACTAGGAAAGCTTTGGAGTATCTTCTGTACACTTAGTGATAGAATGCCTTCTTGAATATTTTCATAATATTAAGCACTATCTATTTGAGGAAGAGTGGCCAATGGCAATGTCAGGAAGTAGAATACAAAAAAAGGCTAAGACAAACCAGAGGCCAACATGTAGGCAGTTTCTACATGGTTCCATATGCAGTGAGAGGGGGCACGAAGAGGCCACAGGCAGTGGGCTCCCCTGAGCTCTGAAGCCTGCCTCTGGCTTGTCTGTGTTCCACCTTGTGTTTTGAGTGGCAGGTCTTGGGCGCCTTGACTTCTTGATCTGGATCCTGAAGTTGGCTTCTTGCACTTGCCATCACTGTTCCTTCGCATTTTGTCAAAGAAAGAGGGATGGAGGAAAAGGAAGGGAGAAAGGGAGGGACAAAAGGAGGGAGGGCCTGTCTAACCGTGGAACACCAGCTAGCAGAGGTCTTTCAGGGCATTGCTTGGGTCTTGTGAGCTCAGCAATAAGGCCCCAGCTCCCAGAACAACCAAAACAACACAAAACAGAAAAGCAAAAGAAAATAAAACCACACACACACACAATACCCCATTGTGTGGAGTTCAGAAAAATGTCAGCAATTCCTTGGGAACAAGTCTGTTTCAAAAACAACATCAGGGGAAATCGCCAGCAGCCTCCTTGGGTTTCTTAACAGGCTAGGGAATCTCAGAAGCAGGTGAAACCAGTTATTACAAAACCCTCAGGAGTTCATGCTGGGGTCACAGAGGCTGCGTCAGCAACAGCTGCTGAGGTTGCTGCTCCATCAGTCCCCCACAGAGAGCTGAGTTTTATGGCTTCTTAAAATTATCTTTAAAAACATCTCACAGATGTATCAAACAAACACAGGGGTTAAAACTCCTTTGTTTTGTTTTGTTTGTTTTATGTGTGTGAGAGTGTTTTTGCGTACATGGCTCTAAGATCATATGTGTGCAGTGCTCACAGAGGCCAGAAGAGGGCACCAGAGCCCTGAAACTGGAGTCGTGGACAAGCTGAGCGGCCATGTGGGCACTGGGACTCTAACTCAGGTCCTCAGGAAGAGGAGTATGTGTCTTAATGACTGAGCCATCTCTTTAGCCTAGATTAGAATTTTTAAATTTTAAATAAAAATCGCAAAATCCCAAAGTCTGTGCCATTTGGGATTTTTTGTTTTGTTTTGGGTTGATTTTGCTGTTGTTTTAAGAAGCAGAGCACAGGTCGTGTAAGTTTGGGCGCTTGTCACCTGCCTAAGTGGCCCAGAATTATTCTCAGGGTGTTGGGAAAGGCATCAATTCACAGAAACCAAACAACAGGAAGCTTGTGTCCTTGCTTAGTAGCTTCTCTCTATGCACAAACCAGATCTCCTCTACCCTCTCTGTTTGAAAGTTTTAATCACTGTTTCTATTAACATCTCTAGGAATGACTGCAGTTACAGTTTGCACAAAACAGAGCCTATCTTTTAACCAGCTGGCTGCAATTTTTGTAATTACTAATGTATTTGTATTATGAGGGTGACTCAATCTGTTTAACGATCTTTAAGAGTTCAGTGCCACCAAACCTTTTCTAGGCAGGAAGACATGAAAGTTCCAATTATAAAGAAGCCGGGTGCAGTGATGCATGCCTGTAATCTCAGAACCTGGGAGGCAGAGCCAGGCAGATCTCTGTGAATTCCAGGCCAGCCTGGTCTACAGAGCGAGTCCAGGACAGCCAAGGCTACACAGAGAAACCCTGTCTCAAAAAACAAAAACAAACAAGCAAACAAAAATAAATAAATAGATAAGTAAAGCCTTATTGGGAAAGAGTAGAGCATTTTCTTTGGAATGTATGGTAGGGTTCTAAGAATTTAGAGGTTAACGGGTGCCTAAGAATGGCTGGAACTCTGCTGTGGGTGCTTTGGGGTGGGAAGGATGGGATACAGACAACTCCAGAAGCTGAAGGACACGCCTGAGGAGCTAGGGGCTTCTGTAGTCTGGGGAAGAGATTGTCAAATGGCGAGCTGGGCATGAATGGAAGCACACAGAACATGTCTCAGAGGATAGAAGTAGATCCCAGTTAGAGGTGAGTTCTAGGTGCCAGGACATCAAGGTGTTACAGGAGCAACAGAGCTGGCAGGAGGCTCAGGGATTACCAACAAGAGCGGTGGTGCTCCTCCTTCTCAAAGCGGAAGTGGGGGAGTCCTTGCCCTGGGTCTAAAGCTCACCTTCTCTGCCTCTGCTTAGCCCCTTGAAGGTGATGGTTTGTGAGACTCCTTGGCCATCAGTGACACTTTCACAGCCTGGCCAGGGCTTTCCTCCTTTCACCCCCAGCACAAACAACACAATAGCTCACCATGGCAACCGCATCCACTTCCGGTGGACCATGTGGAAGAGGCAGAGGCTCTGCAGTGCATCTCCAAATTTCTCTATTTTATTGTTTCATAGACCGAGGGTCAGATATTGCATTTATTTTCTTGTCCCCAACTGGACTCTGTCCAAGACCTAATAGATTATCTTTACAACAGTTTTGTTTGGGTTTTTTCCTTCCTTTGTATGAACTTGCATTTGCTGTGAACCAAGCTGCTGTTTCTCAAACATGGAGTCTTTTCAGTGACGTAGCCTTTTGGAGTTGTGCCTGCTCCTGTGACCATCCCCTTACCCTGCAAGCAACCCCAATAAACTCACTGGTTTATTAGGCAAACTAGTCCATCGTGGCTTCCTTGTCTGGGGTGAGATACACGACTCCCCCAGGAAAAGTCTTACGCAGCAATGAGTTTGTAACCTTATCCCATCATCTAGGTTGTTTTTTAGAATCTCAAGAAAATCATTTGTTTTTGAAAACTCCATCATAATCTATCTTCAGGAAAAACAGAAAGAAAAAAAAAAAGCTGAGATCTATGACTCTGTATTCTTCACAGCACCCTGACTTTGAAACTGAACAAAAACATAAGCAGTGGGCTATGCACCCGGCCCCATGGGCTTTCTCCCTGCTGCTGCGGACCCTTGGGGGCCCACTGGCTATAGTTCTTATCGTTAACCTAACGATTTGAATGGCCTAAGTGTAGAAATAGTGAAGTGCCTCTCCAGAGACTGCACTTTGTTATCTTCAGAGATCATAGCACAGTTTCACCCCACATAGTCTCTGGGTCCGAGACAGACATTACTCCCAACTGAGCCCTAACCCAGAGAAGGGTGTCTTGGAGACAGTGAGCATGGTGGTGCTGGGTTCTCAGGGTCCATTTTGACAGTCTTCTTCAGATTTGAGAAACCCGATGTGGGCTCCAATGAGCTTCTGGAAGACACGCGGCTGATCGGAGGAAGATTCACAGTGAACACAGAAGAGGTCGACCGGATGATACTGCCTTCATTTGAACAGAAGAGCAGAACTGACCGAGGACACACAGCCATTAGCACGCAGAAAGCTGAAACACCGCTGAGATCCACTCTCTTGCATTTTCCACGGTAACGCGTCCACAAGGTTTGGCGTCCGCTTAGTGTTTGCTCTCTCACGTCACTGAGGCAGATGAGCGGAGGAAGCCAGGTGCAGGCCAGGAGACCAATCGAAACAGACTAGGAAGAAGGTGTTAGATAGATCATGATTTAGGGGCTTTGGGCGAAGATAACCGGATGGAGATTTGTAAATATTCAAAGCAAACTCCCCCAGACCGTCCGGTACAGCACTCACACTTGTATGTCACTTTCTTATCTTGGCCTCACTGTGGCTTTTCAACTCCTTTTCTGCTGGACCCCATCTGCAGATCTTGGTGCGTGTATCTTCTCACAATTAGAATACAGCGTGGTGGTGTGGGGAGCCAGCCCCAAGCAGCACCTCAGTTTGGAAGTGCTGGGGAGGCCTGAAGACACACTTCTGCCCGTGGCTGCTTTCAGAGTATCTCACTAGCAGCAAAAAGCCAACGAAATAGCAAACATCACAAGTCAGGGGAGACCCCCCCCCCGACACACTCATCCCGGTCAGTGACAGCTGTGGGCATGTACACACACACTGCTGAGTATAGGTAAAATAAATCGGCCAGCCTTGTTTCTCTCAGGTGCACGCACCGTGGACTGTTCTTATTTACCTCACATTTGGAGAGTAGTTTTTTGGTCTGAGAAGGCCTCTCACCTTGGTCTGAGCACTTATAATCAAGGGTTTTCCTTGAGTCAGGAAAGTTCTGGGTCCATGGGATGCTGGCCTATGGAAAGCACCTCCCAACTCTCAGTAAAGTGTCCCTCATAACTACTGAATTTCTCCTTGCGTGGGGAGATGGTTTCAAGCTCAGGGGAAGATTTCAAAGGACCACTGATAGTCTGGACATGCTTTTAACTCTGCTCAGACTGCTTGCGCTTGTAACCTACAGGAAGAATCAAGTGGTGACAGTTCACCTGCCGGCTGCTAGGGTGCTACCTGGGAGCAAGGAGCATGGGCAGGCTCTTGAGTGCTTCGGGTGAACTACTCAAGTAACTCCTCTACTACACAAATCTGTGAAGAAGAACATGCTAGCAGAGCCCTCCTGCTTACTCCTCCCTTCTGGTTTACAAACACAGCAGTAGCAATTTCTGAAACACACAGGATATCCCACAAGAAGGAAACTCAGTCTCTGGGGTCCCAGGAACATGCCCCCCAACCCTGCTTCACCTCTGGATGCTGTGAAGAGGAGACTTGTGGGGATCCAAAATCTGCAGATAGGTTAGGGAGACCGTGTTTTGACTGCAACCTCCAGCAGTGTCTCCAGGAGCTGCTATCTGTTGCCAGGAGCCAGCTGGGCAGCAAGCACAGGTCACTTCTCTGTAGACTCTCGCCTGGTCTTTCAAATTCTTCAACACCAAAGAAGTGCTTTGGCCTCCTTTGAGTTCATTTTCACATTGACTCCTATACTGTGCTTTAACCTTGGCTCATTCAGCTTTGATCTAGAAACATTATGATCTTTATAGAAACTCCCAGGCCAGGACACCCAGGATGTGTGGGTATGGTGCCAACAGCTGCAGCACAGCTAACATTTCCTGAACAGCGTGCATAGTGATAGACACCTCATGTTCCTTATCTAGTTCAGCATTTGTGACAATCTGGCCAGGTGAAGACTCAGTTAGCCCTGTCTTTCAGATGAGGAAGTAGAGGTTAGTAGCCCACACACAACAGTTAGTAAGCCGGTTCTCAGGCTTTGTCATCTTGACTACAGAGCAATACTGGCCTCCAGAAGTTACCTCATCACCACCAGGGAGCATCTCACATTAAAACCCTGGGCTGACACAAGTGTTCATGAGTGCATCCTGGGTTAACATTGTGTCCTTTAGAAATCAAAGGATGATCTCTTGCAAATAGCAGCCAGTGAAAACTCAGAACTCAGGGAGAGGCAAACAGACCCACTCCATGCCTAGAGAGGATCACTGTATAAAACATGTGTGATGTGTTAAATAGACAAGGCTCTCAGCACGTGACACACACAAAGTCCCACCCCTTCATGCTGAGGGGTGCCTCGCCATGGGCCACAGAGGACACCACACCCATGACAGGCCTTTCCTGAACTGTGTGAGCTTCCTGATGAATAAACAGACAGGAATATTTCTGTAATTTTCTATGTGATTCAATTCTGTGGAGCAAATAGGTCTTTATGGAGAATATAAATAGTTCTAAGGCCTGTTTCACTGACTGAAGCTTCTAATTTCTCACATACAACTCAAGAAGTTTCAGTAAATGAAAGCAAACTGATAATTGCTTGAGCTGATTTGATTCAAAAAGAAAACAGAGGGGCTGGGGAGGTGGCATAGTGGATAAGGAGCTTGCCATACAAGCTTGATGACTGGAGTTCAGATCCCCAATACCCCACATCTCTAATGTCAGAGCTAGGGAGGTGGAGACAAGCAGATCCCCAGAGTTCACTGGCAGGTCTAGCCAGTTGGTGAGCTCCAGTTTCAGTGAGAGAGCATGTCTAAAAAAAAATAGGGTGGGGGGTGACAGAGGAAGACATCTGGCCTCTACCTCTGGCCTCCATGCACACGCGTGGACGTGCGCATACACACATACACACACATTGAGAGAGAGAAGAAAATGAGTTTGGTACATAATTCAGCAGTAGAGTAATGTCCTAGCATTAGCCAAGTCTACTCTCCAGCCTCACAAAGGAAAAGGAAGAAAGGGAAAGGGAAGTAATCTGAGAGAGCCCCAATGCTCATTTCAGGCATCCAGGTGCCGCTCCATAAATCTCACGGGAGCACTGAGTTGTCAACAGTGACTTTATTGAGCATCTGCAAGGTGCACAGCATTGTACATAGCAATGGTCAATGTGGCTCGGTCTCACCCTCTGTAAAGGTGTCCGTCACTTCCCTGACCTTGCAGGTTTTCTTCCTGTGCCGCAGGAAACAGGACAAATGCCCGCAGCGTGGTTCTTGCCATGATGCATTGCAGCATGCACTGTACCGTGTGTTATTCCCACCATACTGGAAACTCCTCGTGGATGAAGCCCTTCCCATCTCTGCAACCTTTATGACCAAATACACGTTTGCTAGATAGACAGGTGAATGAAGGTGAGGGAATGCTTCATTTTGGTTCCTTTCATCCCCTAGTTTGCATTAGGTGGAAAAGGCACAAAAGAAAATGGGTGCATCGAAGAACATGGCTGACACAGACTAGAAAACAGCTCCAGGAATGACAGAGTTGGCCAGCTTCTTCAATGGCCTGAGAACGAAATGAAGCCACAGCGAGATCTCCGAGCTGAGGACAGGACTCCCACCTCGGAGTCCCGAGTAGCCTTCTGTGAATGGGCCAGCAGCCAAGAGACCTGGTGGAACGTCAAAAACAAATGCAGCTGGTTCCAGCGACCCAGAGACCCTGCCAACAAGAAACTCCAGAATAAAGGATCTCAGCCCTCTAACCTGAATGATATATTTTGTCTTAACTATCCTTTCCCATATTAAAATAAAAGCCAACACAAAAATAAATAACCAGAGAGCCGAATACTATGGGGCGGGGCATTTACAAGTGATTTCCTAAGAGGGGTTTGGGCACAATGGGTGCCCTCCCAGGGCCTCTCAGAATGCAAATTTTCACTGAAACCATGCCAAATCCAGTAGGGTCTTTGATAGGTGAGAGAATCCTACTTATACCCAGGGAGGCACAACCCGGTGTGATGGGGTGTCTTAGTTCATCATGACCTGTTCCCAGTTAGCCCTGCAAACAAGGTCAAACCACAGCCTCCTTGTGCCTCTGGGTCATAAACAAATGAGGTTTTGGCTGGACTGTTAATCTTGCCACTTCTGAGAGTCCCTATTCTGATCCATCAGTGTCAAGGTAAGCCCCCACACTCCCATTTACAGAGAGACAACTCATGGCAAATACTGATGAGTCTTGATAAACAGTGTGCATTTATCCCAACGAGGGCCAGTCTGCTGTCCAGACTCCTAGTCGTGGCTGCACGGAAGCTTACAGCTGCTGGTCTGCTCTGGTGCAATTCAGATCTTTTTCTGCACAACTCCTGCTACATTCACACTCTCGTAAGCCAGCCCCACTCCCGGGACAGCTGACCTACTGCCCCTCTTTGCCTTCTTTCTAGACTCCTAATCTTTACAGCTGACTTCCAGCCAACCGTGGGCTACATCCCCAAGTTAAATCCACACTCGGCCCCTTTCTCCTTCACAGCAATTCTTTGGAACTCTAAGAAAAAAAAAAAAATACTAGACACTCCATCCCCACTGTGGGAGTGTTTGGTTCTCATGAAGCAAGATTGGTTCCTTCTCTTATAATTTTTAGTGCAAGATTTAAAATTATAAGTGATTGATCAAAACTGGAAGTAAGCTCTCAAATTTAACTTGCATTAATGAAGGACTTATACTCTTTAGCCTCAAACACACTACAAAAATAATGTTCTAAGAGATAATTCTTAAATATGCACATACATATATTTCTACCCAAGATGACCAGAATATTTTTCATTTTGTCTATTACCTAGATAGTTATAACAAATAATGATCTCGGGAGGGAAATCAGACTGCTTTATGGTATCGAGTAGCCACCTGATGCATTAGGTGTGCAAAATAGGAGGTTTCCTGTTAGAGTAACATGCAGATCTCTGTGTTTAATGTTGTCAACCAGTGATTTACCCTAATTCAGTCAAAGCCTCCCTAAGGATGCCCTTGGACACACAGCACTGACTTAATGCTGTTTCCTTTCCACGCTCTTCACACCTGGAGGGACCAGATTTACCCCAGTCAGGGTTGCATTCGAATTTCATTATGCCATTTTTTGGCATAAAATGCTTATTGTGACCCAGCGGAATTCAACTTTGGAAGAAAATAAAAATCAGACAAGCCCTCGAGACCCAGGTAAAGGTCAGAGCTACAGCAGATGCTGCCTCTATCAGGGAAAGATTTCAACAGAGCAGTCACCGGCTCAGCACCAGGGTTGGCTGGGTCAGAGGGGAAGACACCACACAACAATATCCATCTCTGGTTTGCCTTAAACCTCTAAGAGTAATGAGGGGCACAAGATACGATTTCTCACATTTAATGTCATCTTCTCCCTCATCCTTTTTAATTTTCATAACAAGCCTGGGTCATCTCCAGTGCTCCACTGTGGGTCGGAGCACAGTGCTAACGTTAACAGACGTATGGAAGCCCGCATGTGTAGCTGCAGGTGCAGAGGGACCATGACTCTGAACTGCCCTGAACATCTCTCTTAGATCGAGTCCAAATCGTGCCGCACTCCTTTGCAGAAAAAGACACCCACCCGCCAGGTGGACATAACACAAAAGCTGACAGAGAACAGAAACCCCTCTGTAAAAAAACCAGAATATTCTAGCTCTCTCTACTAAAAAAATAACAAAACTCACCACAGTCGACACTACTAGGTTTTTGAGTTCTATAACTCCCCAGAATTGTCAAAAGTAACCTTGTAGCCAATCCGCTTGAAGACACTAAAAACCACCTGAAACAGGCCACCCACGGTGCCAAAAGCAGTGTCAAAGAGGAGGGAGAGGGTGCCGCTCAGGCCCGCAGCAATGTCCTTGCACACTATGGGAATGGCCCCCACGGTGTACACCGGGAAAGTGGCTACATCCACGAGGACCCTGAGAGGGATGCTCAGAGCTCGACAGACAGCCTTCAGCACGCAGCAGAGGATCCGCAGGAGGGCCCTGATGACTTTGCCCACGACCTTGAGCCCTTTCCAGGGAATGCCCACCAACTCTTGTCCAATGGCCACGAAGTATGAGACAGTGGCTGCGCCCAGACGATACAGGCAACCCTCGATGCCATTTATCACCTGTTTTGCAATAAACCAAAGGAGACAGACTATATTCCTTAAGATTGCTATCACAAGGTAATAAATTAACTGGAAAAGCTTGATGAATGGGGTAGCGAGGAAACCCAGGACTTTTCCCAGAAAGCTGCCACCTCCCTCCTGTGGTGCTTCTGGGGGCAGCAGGGCAGATCTCTGGGTTTGGGTGCTGGAAAGGGGACTCATACTCTCTTGAGACTGAAGAGAGCGCTCCTCATCTTGGACTTGGTTGACCACTTCTAGAATCTTCTTCATCTTCTCCGTGTCTTGCTCCGTCTCACCACAGTTATCCCGAAACAGCTGAGGGTTATGGGGAAGCAGCTTCTCAAGGTCTCTTACCATCACGTCTTCTATGACATCACTGTCCTTGGTGTGCTTGATGAAGCCCATGGCCCAGCCTCCTCCAGGGACAGCACAGCAGGCTGCTAGCCAGACAAATTCAGGGATAGCCACTTTGCCCTTAAGTCTGTTGTCTGAGGGGACGGCACCTGTGATGATATACAGGTCTTTGCCATCGTTACAGTGTGGGATCAAGGCTCCGTCCATGAGGCTGTTGAGATTCATATGCCATCGTTTCCGGAAAGACTGGGTCATTGGAACTGAATTTGTGAGCGGGAATGTGGACATCTGGAGGTCATCATTAAGGGGAAATGGGTACAGCTGTCCGATTTCATAGTCAGAGTCAAGGTAGTCTGCATTCAAGGCTTGCTTGCTTCCCAGATTGTTCACAGAGGTGGCAGAATCAGCCTCATCAATTACCTCCTCAAGGTTGCTGTCAGGGTCGTCAATCTGAAAGAAAAAGGCAGTGCTGAGATGCATCCCTGCTCGCCACAGTGGAAGAAGCACCTGAACCGCCTGCAAAAGCTCCAGGGGTATCCTACCCTTCCATCATGGCTCACCCTTGAGTTCTCAAGACACAGTTCTTAGACACACACACACACACACACACACACAGTAGGCTGGCATGAAGCAGTTATACCTTCGGGAGCTTCCAGGAGTCCTCTCTCCATAGGCTGACCCCTACCATGTCACTCCACCCTCCCTAGCCTAAGAAGCAGTGACTCTAGATGCTCTCCACACCACCCCACCCCTCGGAGGAAAAAAGATAAGGAGCTCATTCATTTTGCAAGTCTTTTGTCTCCACTTTCTTACAGCTTGAAAGATACACCCCCAGGAAACAGTAGCTTCGCTGCTAAATCGGGAGATCAAGACACAACAGAGTCAGGATCTCAGTTAGTAGAGGCCTACATGCTTTAAGATGTTTCCTTTGTATTGATTCTCGAGGGTATACTTCCGCTGCACTGAAGCTGGCGGCATACCAGGGTAAGGGGGGGAGGGTAGTCCAGAGATGGCTCCGGTCGCCCTGTTGGCAGAGCACAGACAGCATAGTAAAGTGTCTTCAGCACAAGAGCCACCCATGTCCAGGACATGACCAGAGCTGGGGGGTTCTTACATGATGAAGGGGCTAAAGAGAGGGGAGAGGAGGAGGATGAACGATGAGAGAGGCGGAGGGCATAAGCATCATGGAATGGGGAGAAACCAGGACTGGACTGGCAAATTGCAAGATGGCCTCACTGCTGCCAGTCACAGGAGCTCTGTGGAGGACACTGAGTGGGTGTCCCTGCTTCTGCTCCGACCACGAGGGGCTCGCTGGGCCCCACAATTCCAGGATCTTTGCAGAGCCTCATATTTTAACTTTCCTCGGGTTTCCATGTGCTTCATTCTCCCAGTGAGCCCATCATTTCAGGAGGGAACAGGAGGCTTTGCCTGTGAAGGGTACAAGATCCTCAGAAAGGGATCCTGGTCCCACAAAGGTATAAAGTTTCTCTAGGCTACCCTGGTTATATGGGATGCCTTTCCTGTTTCCCTTCACTGAGTGGTTCGGGACTGTCAGGGGACTGATTTCGTGATTTTTGATCTGAAGGTTTGCTGTCCACATCTCTCAGGTGTGTGGGGAACTGACCAGGATGGGCCCGGAAGGCTGTTCCTTGTCAGCACTTCATGTGGCTGTCCCCTTTGATCTGTGTGCCAGCAGAGGAGGGCCAGGACACTGAGCACCCAGTGCAATGCAAAGTTTCTTAAGTAAGATCGCGACATCAGGGCCGACAGCCCCCTGCACCCTGCGCCACACAATGCCGTTAAACAGGAAAGCATCCTTAGCAAAGCAGCCTCAGTGGTCTCACCTTCCTTAGAGACCTGTTTCCAGTGGGGAGAGCCTCGTGTTCCCTCCAGTCGTGACAGATTTGATGAAGGATAAGTGGGTGAAAACTGAAGAAAGGTCGCACTAACAGACTTCACAAAGATCTAGGAACTGTGGCAGACCCTGGAGCTGCTGGAATTAGAAATGCTACCGAAAAGACCTAGGGTATTTCTGTACTCTCAGTGTTGGAGACCCATTACTCCCTAGGTGTATGCAACTGTGTAGGCTACATTTGACCTGTCCCACCAAGATTTGTCACATACTTCATGTCATGGCTCCTTCCAATTCCTGATGCCTGTCCTTCATGACCAGAACTTGCACAGGGCCCATTCAGGGCCTCCTAGCCACCTGCCACATCATTAACAGTCGCTTCATCTGTTATCTAATGTGGCTTGAATGTGGTATGTCCCCCACCAGGTCATGCGAGTCTCCAGCTGGTGCCGCTCTTTGAGAAGGTTATGGAACCTTTGGGAAGCAGATCATTGGAGTGGGCCATGGGATTTTATAGCCATCCTCATTTCCTGTCCCATCTCTGCACCCTGACTGGCAGATTCACACACCATGGCTGTGGCTTGCTTTCCCAAGCATGATGAACTGTACCTTCAAACCACAACTAAAGGAAATCTTACCCTCATCTGCCTCTTGCCTGGTGTTTTCTCATAAGTGATGAGAAAATATGGCTAAAACTCCTAAGTGCCTACTTAAACACTGAAGAGGCAAATCCAATTTACTCTCTTTGCATAGCAGTCCCCATTAAGACGAAGCTATGGAAGGCCAACACCTCTATCCTATCAGCTGTAGGCTAGATGGAAGAGAGCCAAACATTGTTCTTCCTTCTGGAAGGGCCAGGTCAGTAGTCACCATTGTAGGCCTGGTTTGTCCACCAAGGCCTCCGAACAATATACTACTATATTCAAATTAATGTGGATGCTATTCACCAAAATTAAAACTGAAAAGAAAATCTCCCAAGGTTTATCTAATCCAGTATCAAACATTAAACTGCTGGCTAAATAAATAAATAAATAAATAAAACCCCAAAACTGGCAAAGTTCTCGTTTAATCAAAAGCTTGGAGATCTTCATGGAGATCCCAGCTGGATGGCTGTCCTTCCTGCCTCAGCTTCTTTTCCACATTTTGCATCTTACTTTCCCCATTTAGTGCAGCACTAGCTTCCAGTTCAGTGGCTCTCTTTCAACTCTACCTGGCTTCGATTTTTCACTTCAGTGAGACTTTTTTTCTCTGGAATTTGTTTTGCCCCCACCCTCCAATGCCTTTTTATCTCTCGGGAGTGTGAACACACTTATTTTAAAGTTCCCTCAAAAATGTTCCGCTTCGTTTGGGTGTTTTGGTTTGTTTATTTACGTTTTGTTTTTTTTTTTTTTCCATGTGTGCTGGGGTTGGGATCCAGGTGCTCACGCTAACAGGCTTAGCACCTCACAGTGAGCCATTTCTGCAGCCCCCTGTTTTGTTTGTTTCTGCTAACTGGCTTTCAGGTGGTGGGTATACCTAAGCGCTCTGCAGCATCCGCTGAGGAGTGGATCTTTCTAAGGGCCCAGTGTGGTGAGCAGTGGGTTCTGTGGTAACCGGTGGGTTGTTGTGTGGTCAGCAGTGGGTTGTTGCTGGCGAGCAGTGGAATCAACACTAGTTGCCTTCTCCAGGAACCTACAGATGTCAGAGACCCTGGACTAGCTTCAGAATGATTACCTCAGTTCAGAGTTTTATCCTGGAGAACCTAGAACAAAGCTGTTGCTGAGAAGGAAGGGGGCTTGCCCCAGTCTTCTCCTGAAGGGGGCTGCTCGGCACTCCTAGGCAACTCTCACAGCCTGGCCTGAAAATTGGGGTGTCTTGCTGGATTTACCAGGACTGCAGCCCTTCCTCAGCTCCTACCTGCTCCCTGGGATCCCTGTTCTTCCTCCATGTCACAAGCTTGTAGGCAGCCTTTATCTCCCATCCCTGAGCATGCTAGAGCCCAGGCCCAAAGGTATCAATGACTTTCTATGCATCCCTTTCACTTCTTACACATTTCTGACACCCAAGAATTCCATTTATTTTTTTGCTCAAATTTGAATTTAAATTTTAAAAATTACACATATGTGGTCGCAGTGGGAGAATCCCTCATACATTTAGGCTCTTGGCCAGTGCTCAGGTCTGAACAGCTTCTCCGATTCAGGGCTTTGTTTCTTTCTATTTTTGCTGGACATTCACCATCCCCAAATGTATCTGAGCTGGGTGAGATGGCTCATGCCTTTAATCCTAGCACTTGGAGGCAGAGGCAGGCAGATCTCTGTGAGTTTAAGGCCAGTCTGATCTACGTAATGAGTTCCAACACAGCAAGAGTTATATAGAGAGACCCTGCCATTAAAAAGGGTGAACGTTCTTTGCTTAAATCTCCCTACCCGCCTGTTCTAATTGGCTTTCTGTTGCTGTCACAAGCACCATAGTCTAAACCCAGTTAGGGGAAAAAATGGCTTAGTTCACCTAACAGTGCCAAGTCACAGACTGTCATGGATGGAAGTCAGGGCAGGAATTTAAGGCACAAGCCTCAGGCAAAAGTCAGGGAGGAAGGCCAATTGCTACTTTGAGCTCTGAGCTAGTTTTGCTCAGCCACCATGGGCTGGGCCCTCCTGTGTCAACTAGCAACCAAGACAACCCCCAACAGACATCCCTAAGCCAACCTGTGTAGGTAGTTCCTCAACTGAGGCTTCTCCTCCTCCCGAATGACTGCAGGCTCTGTCAGGTTGACAGCCAAGGCCAAGGAGGACATTGCCACCAACCTACGGCTGTGGGAACTTCCAGACAGTTACCAAGTCACTCTGGGCAGTCTCTGAAACACATGATTCTGTTTTTCTACTAATTCGTTTGCATTAGCTATTACTCAACATTTAAAGTGCTTAAGAGTGAGTGACGCAAACACTCTTAATATACACTCTGACCTGCTGTCCCTTGAAATGCAGTTTAATGATCTGCTTACTGCAACAGCTGTAAATTAATGACAACGCAGATCCCTGGAGACAAAGCTGTACCCGTGACAGAAGAATCTATTTCAGATTATGTATAGTCTCCAGGTAACACCCACCCCCACCCCCACCCCGTCACACCCCAGGCTTCCGGCTTCCCCAGGGGCATCTCTGTAGGGAGGCGATGTGCAGAACCTAATCTGCCTCCCTGCTGACCCTGTCCCACTGGACAGCTGATGTAATCTGATGCAGTGCTTGTATTTAATGGAATTTTTTCCCCTAAAATCAGCATGTTAAACAGGTTTTAGAAGAAGAAGCTTCCTCCATTTTACCAGTCCCCTGCCTCACAAGTGACAGTATAATAAATTCCTTTTTAAATTTAGTACCAAGAGAAAAGAGTATTTCTCTCAACAAGCTTCTGTGTTTCCTTAACAGATAGTAAAAGCTATTTAAACACATGGCTTATCTTTTTTGTTTGTTTCAGAATTAAATATTATGCCAATTTTGTGATTATATTCATGTTAGAAAAGCAAATGGTGAGTAATTAAAAATGTTTATGAGCGGGGCAATATTCATCCATTAAACAATACTTATTAAGGCTGTATTGTGTGTGGGCGACGGTAGAAGGAATACTGCAATGGGATAATAATGATAGCCATGGCTTATTGATCTATAAGACCATTCTAGACCTATTCTAAGGGCTTTACTGTAGTGAATCTAGAATTCCCTCATCTAAACTCGCAACTACGTGTTACCCTTAGTATCTTTTGATTGAGCGATATGAGGTGTTGGTGAGAGAGTAGACTGCCTAAGATCACACATTGTATGCACTGGATCAGGGTGTGACCTTGGGAAGTCCCGCCCCAGAGCCAAAGTTTCTAGTCCCTTTTTTTTTTCCTATGCCTCCAAATAGCCCTCCCAGAAGGGAAGTCAGATCTATTTAAGGAAAGTAGATGGAGATGCTTGCAACATTAAGAGAGTCCAGAGAAAACAGCACAATGCAGTTTATAACAGCTGCTCCATATGAGGGAGAAAGAAAAGGAGCAATAAAGAAGGAAAGGCATAAATACGGGGAGGGTTTTTTTGTTGTTGTTGTTTTTGGCAGTCACAAAATATGAAGTAAAAGTTGAGGCATATACAATACAACTACAGATTGGTGAAATGAAAGGTCAACAGAGGCTTAGTGAGATTCCGTTACAAAGACTTAGAGGCAGAAACAAGCAGCCTGCGAACTGAACTCTGAGGAGAGAAAATGTAAAAGCTTAATTAGAATTGGGAAACACTGGCGCTACCATCCCCTCACCGGCACCCTGAGGTAAGCACTGTGGTGGCTGGGAAAACTGAACCCCAGAGAGCAGCAGGTACAGAGGTTTAACCAGAATGTGGACGTGCCAAGGACCAAGCCCAGCTCCAAAGCTCCCAACCACATGCCAGCATCTGCTCCAAGCCTTCCAAGCAAGGCAGGAAATTCTGAGAGACACAGTGCAACCACTATGAAGATAGGAGGGAACTAGACCCACTTGTAAGACAGAGACAGAGCTGTGAGGAGAATCAGTCATGTCCAAAGTGGCGGGGGAGGGGGGATAAGGGGTAGAGGAGCTTCAGCCTGGCCATGAGCCACAGCTTATTATCTACCACAGAGAGGAAGGGGGAGGATTCGGACAAAGGCCACAATGACTTGACTCCAGTCTTGAGTGCTTGGGAATAAGGACAGTGGGTGGAAAAATACTGGATTGAGATGAGAGGGGGACTACAGACCCTGGCTTCAGCCTGGGGAGTCCTTAAGTAAAGGCAGGATATCAACAAACTGTAGGACATGGGCTTCCTGAAGGAGCAGGCAAAGGTGGGCTTCTGCCCTAGGACAACGGCTATTGTGAGGTTAGAGCCGCTTGGGTCTCATCTTAGTGCTGGTCCAGAACAGTCAGAGCAAAGAGCAAGGAACTTTGAGTATAGCCTAGTCCCTAAGGACCGATAGACTGCAAAATCCATGCAAACCTTTAAGGCCAGAGTCATGTGATGCAGAGTTAGCACAAGGAGTTGGTCACTGATGGGTAAGGGACAAAGGAGCTGCCCATTGATAGTGTGAGCCTTGGGAGCACAAGGCAGAGCTGTGAGGATTGAATCAGCAATGCTCTCCGGCCAGCTCCACTGCTGTTCCCTTCTCCTGCTCATCCCACAGATAGGACCTTGTTGCCTTCGCACGGCTCAGAGACGAAGCCAGAGTCTTTTGAGGAGCCAGCTATCCCCCACCCCAACTAAGCCCTCCAAAACCAGTCAAGGGACTGTACCAAGAGATGAGCGCAGTCCTTAAAACAGGAAGAAGATAACAGACTCCCCCCACATGAATAGGAGGCTGTGCAGAGGGGTAGGCATGCTTCAGGCAGGAAGATGACAGCTTTTAATGTGTTACCCGGACCAGCTTCAAGGAGCATGGACACTACATACAAGTGCACATACACACATACACAGGTGCTCATCCCTAACCCTCACACACACAGGTACATGCACACACATGTCCACCAGCGTATTGGAAAGCCAAGGAGAAAAGAAAGTCAGAGAGGGGAAGCTGGCCTCTGACGCGCTGGACTGGTCATTTCCATAGACGGGAGCTTTGCTCTGTTAACTTCCGTCTGCCTACGTCATCCTGAAGAATGTGTGCAGCAGGTTCAGGGTGGTGGGGGCCCATATGGCATTGGGGAAACAAAAAGAATGAAGGGCAAAGAGGGTGGATACCAGGAGCACATGGGGAGGTGTCATCCCAGGCTGAGGGAGAGCTCTCCTGGGGAGGGAAGACTGGGGCTGGCGTAGATGGTTCCTGGGGAATGTGGTAGTTAGCTTGGAACCACAGCAACCAGGACACAGCACAGGGAGGACTCAGAGGGTCAGGGTCTCAGGTCAGCGAGCTGGGGAGCTAGTAAAGAGGGGAGAAAGGCTGCGCAAGTCTCAGGTGAAGGGTCAAGGCAAGCATGGCCCACTGATGGCCAGGAGCTGGCAGACCTGGAGGCAGAGCTTGCGGAGGCTGGGCAGTTTTAGCGGAACGGCTAATGTGAATGAAAAGAAGCTGCTGTGTCTGGCTGCAAACAACAACAACAACAACCAAACAAAAACTCCTGGAAGGAGTTTCTGTGTCTGCAGAGATTGATGGACAAATTGGAATTTCGGTACTGTGGAAAGATTAGAATTCTGTAAGTACACAGACTAATTCTTTATCTTGGGTTAGCTTTTAGCCTTCTGAAACAGCCATTCCTTGCCCCACTCTGTATCTGAACTAACACCTTGTGTTAAAAAAAAAAAAAAAAAAAACTCTTAGGTTCTATTAACTTGGCATAAAATTAGCTTCCACCAATCAAAGAGCTAAAAATGTCATCGGATAGCACCTAAGGTCTGTAAAAGTTTCCTTCATCTCTATGTACCTGCCCCTCTGGCACAGCCAGCAATGTATTTTAAACCTGCCTTGATTTATGACTTTTTGTTGTTCTGTAAAACTATAGAAACACTGTGAGACTGCTTCCACATTGAACATGGAATTTTGAATTACCTAAATCTGTGCTCCTGGGCCATGGTCACTCAATATGGCTCCAGAATAAACTATCTCTTATTCCCTTTAAGATACGAGGTAGCCAGGCATGGTGGTGCACGCCTGTAATCCCAGCACTCTGGGAGGCAGAGGCAAGCAGATCTCTGGGAGGCCTAGGCTACACAGAGAAGCTCTGTCTCGGAATGAATGAATGAATGAATGAATGAATGAATGAATGAATGAATGAATGAATGAATGAATGAATAAATAAATAAATAAATAGACAGATAAATAGATAGATAGATAGATAGATAGATAGATAGATAGATAGATAGATAGATAGATAAGAGCTGTGAGCCAGGCGTGGTGGCACATGCCTTAGATTTCCAGCACTACGGAGACAAAGGCAGACAGATCTCTGAGTTCAAAGCCAGCCTGGTCTACAGAGGGTTCCAGGACAGCTAGAGCTGCATAAAAAAAAAAAAAAAAAAAAAAAAAAAAAAAAAAACTTGTCTAGAAAACAAAACAAAAACAAACAACAACAAAAAAGGAGGAGAGCTGTGGATTTTATGTTGACCCTGGTCCCTGCGCTGAAAGTGCATTTATGCATCTGTCTGACCTGCTGAACTGAAGGGTGAAGGCCAGTGCCCAGCTCTCTGCTCCGCACGTGGCACAACAACCTACCCACAGGACACGTGCAGGACTCATCACCACAAGCAAAAGAGAACGGACTGTCCTTTCTTTGTTGCTGCCTCACAAACTTCTAGTAGGAAAAGGTAGCAATGATAAAGAGTCATCAGTGTGGTTATTACACTTGGATGGGCTTGCCCTGGAGAATTTTAAGCCTCAAGTAGATGAGCACTCACAGGGCATGAATCAGTAGAGTTGACCCAAGTGAGCGCCAGTTTGACTGGGGACAGAACCTTCCTAAGCTTTGTTTCATTTTTTAATAAGACTTAAAAAATGTGTGTGTTCTGATGAAGGAGAATGATAAACACTTGCACACACACACACACACACACACACACGCTGGCGCGCGCACACACACAATAGATACCCATCACCACTGGGTGGAAAATAAGTCTCTTCTTACCAGGAAGAACATTGAGCTAGACCATTAATCAGATGATCTTATCAGAGCTGTCTAGAGCAGAAAGGCTCCCTGTGGTCACACTCTGGATTTAACTGTCTGTGGGGCCTGGAGGTGCCCATCGAAACCTCTCACCATGCACAAGAATGAGCTGCCTTTCAATGACAACAAAAAAGGAGACCCAGGGAGCCACAAGAGCAGCCTAGGGACACTGGAGGAGGGACAGACAGGAAGTCTTCCAGCTCTCAGGAAGAAGAAAGTACTGACCCACCCATAAAGAAATAAGCCTAAGGAACGCCTCACTAGGCATCTACAGTTCCTAATCCCTGGAGAACAGAAGCAGCTGCAGCTAATGTTCATTCTTCTGCTTTTTTTTTTTTTAGTCATAGAATCGGAGAGGTTTCCATTTCCTGTGTTGAGTGGTGGTTGTCTGGCACCAAAAAGGGCCTGCTGGCTCTCCTCCTGGTGAATCACCTTCCTCTCAGCTTCCAGGCCACACACACACACACACACACACACACACACACACACACACCTTCCTGCTCTGGCTTCCAGCTCCCCGCCAGCCAGCCAGGGCACACCCAGGAGTTAAGTACTTCCTGATCTGCAGGGATGCACAGATCATCTTCTCATCAACTGACTCGGAAGTGGGTGCGGGGGAGGGGGGAGAAGCCCCTTCCACTTCAGACTTTTTTCTTGAAAATCAATGTAAAAGGAGAAATTAAAATAGAACACACAAATTCCAAGCTGGCAGTAAGTGTTGAAAAGGAAGCCCCAAGGGGAGGCTGGCACCAGGGCGAGCCAGCTCTCTGGGGACTGCTCTGGCTGCCCCTGCTCTCACTGAGGCCCCCATTCAACCTCCTGGGAACCTAAGAAAGAGCCAGATTCTTCTCAGGCCTTTCCAGCGTGCAGAAGCCTGTCAGGTTACAAACCCAGTTGTCTTGGGTTTCCTTCCCCATGACAGAGAGTCTATTTGCCACTGGACACTGCTTGCTTTCCCAGAGCGAACGCTTTTGACATGACACACAGAGCTGGATGCAGAGTTAGGGGTCCCCATTCCTAACTTTCCACTTCCTTAATTCAGACACTGAAATCTTAGGACTGACTGCACATCAAAATTACCAGAGGCTAAAAAAAAAAAAAGAAAAAGAAAAAGAAAAAAAAATAGGATAATGGACGATAAGAGGAGCCCTCATTAGGATGGCTTTAAAGCTGTCGAGGTTATTCTAGTATAACTCTATACTGGGCAGCTAAGAGACAGTTCTTCATCAACTTTACATGGATTGTCTCTGGTGGAGTTAAGCCCCACCTCCACAGTCACCACAGGAAATCAGTGACATCTTGAATCATTAGTTCCCAGAATTCACTTCATATTAAAAACACAAAAGTCCTAGTGAAAATGCAAATTCCTGTGTTCAATCCATGGAACCCACTTTGGAAGAAGGGAACTGATGCTTCCAAAGTTCCTCTGATTATCACATGCACACTATGGCCTGTTCACAGCTACACTCACACTCACACCCACAAAATGTATACACAAACACACAATTATTATTTTTAATTACTTGGGAAGGAGGGACACATAGGAGGATGAAAACAAGACTTTAAGGATTGCAATCATCTGGTTTCCTGAAATTTCCCAGCCCTGGTTCCTTTGAGATGGCAGTTTGTCTGTTTCCCTCTGTCTGTAAATCTTGCAGTGTGTTCTCATGTCAGCCTAACCCCCACCCCATGTGCCCATACATCTGATTAAATGTAGATAGGTCTACAACTCTTGCATGGGTGGAAGCAAATAGTGGAGACCCTGTTATTGTGACAACTCAGTAAGCCTGGTATAAATAAAGGACAGAGGCCTTGTACACAGTGCAAACTCCTAGATGCCAGGGTTGGACCTGGGAAAACAAATGCTTAGATAGTTGCAGCTGGGAGTTCAGAAGGGCATCTCAGGGGACAGCGGCAAAAAGCCTGGTCAATACGGTGAATGTGCCTGAGGGATGCCACTGTCAACCCCATCATGAGTCGCTCACATCTGAAACTTGGAACACTTATATGGGAGGCATCCCCATATAAGATTATTACTATAATGGAGAATAAAGCCAGTAAGACCTTGCCTAACATGTATGAAGCTTTGGCTTCCACCCTAGCACTGAGATTAAGGAAAAGGACATAGGATGAATGTGGCGCTTTGGTCTTTCTATGCCTGCCCTAGCTCCTGAATAATGACACAGAGGCTTGTTATGTGTATTATTAGCTGAGGCACTAGAGCTGGGCAGATTCTCAGTTACTCTAACCCAACAATGCTGACCTGGCTTGTATCCACCACATGGCATGCTAACCTTTCATTCTTAGTCCCTGCTTCTTCCTCCGTGCATGGCTGGTGACAGTGCCTCGGGTCCGCACTTGAGACCCTCTCTTTCAGCCCAGAAGTCCTACCTCCACCCTCCTGCCTTTGCTATTGGCCATTCAGCTCTTTATTTACCCAATCAGAAGGTGATGGAGAACAATGTTTACTAAATACTAACCCAGGAGGTGCTTCATAAAAATGGCAATACCCAAGTCTGGCCAGTGATCAGGTTTCTGCCCGAACAGAAATCAGCATTTGAATAATCTTTGCACAGTGCACAATAACATTATCCCAATAGATGGAAATGGAAGTGACCATACAAGAACATCTACCTTACAGGCTGCAGGTCTTTGAGCAATGGTAACTCTGAGAATCTTCTCCTCTGTAAGATGAAAGGACAATGCTTCTCTTTGCAGAAACATGGGAAAGGGAAAGAGGGCGGAGCTATTTCTAGTCATCACCAGTTATATATTACATATAACTTTCTTTTCTGAAAGAAAGACAGGGTAGAGTAGATTGCATTTGAAGCCCTCAGCTCTTGTGTAAATTGACCCACTGAAAGGGCCCACACGCTCTCTTCGTCTGGTGTGATGATTGCTTGAGGGGCATGTCTGTTGAGGCATCACAGAACCTTAGTTACTAAAGGAGTGTGAGATGGCGCATGCATCTTTAGGTGTAATGGAAATAGCTAGGTTGTTACATGCACAGATCTACACATGCAAATCGATGAAGATTCGTTATCTTTGAGAAATAAAATCATTTTTATATACTTTGAAAATCTCAAAATAAAATTTGAACATGAGCATATATTACTTGTGTATACAGTGGAAAAAATCTAAATAGTGTAAATAACAACTACAGCGGCCACCACAGCAAAAGGCTTGGCTGAAACATCCTCAGATCCACCTTTGGCTGATGGGCTGTACAGCAAGTAGGATGGCACAGCGTTCAAACACCACTGACACCATTCACTCCACACGTGTTTAAATGCTCAGCCTTTGCTAGCATCTGTTGACATTTGATATTCACAAATATACTGAGTGCTGGCATTGTGTTAGACCAGGAGACTTAGACCCCGGGAGCCAGTCCCAGCCTACACATTTTCATAAACGGGGCTTTCCTATATTGCCTGTGGCTGTTTTGTTAAAATAAAGAGAATTGAATATTTGCAGCAGGGACATCCGGCCCATACCACCTAAAGTATTCCTCATTTGGCCCATCACAGAAAAAGGCCGCTACCCTCAGTGTTGGGACAATGAGGCCAAAGGAGGAGCAACCACGGTCCTGGCCTGTCTCAAGAGGAGTTGGAGCTGAGTTGTGAGGTACACAATCACAGAAATGGCTGTGTGATTATAACATACTGTGTGGGGTGACATTACAGAGAATTTGGATGTGGTGGTTTGAGTGAGAATGCCCCCCCAAAGGCACATATGTTTGAATACTTGATCCTCAGTTGGTGGAACTGTTTGTGAAGGATTGGGAGTTGCTATCTTATTGGAGGGCGCGTATCTCTTGAGGATTAGAAGTTTCAAAATACTGATGTCATTTCCAGTGTGTTCTCTCTCTCTCCTGCTTTGTGGATCAAGCTGTGAGTTTTCACCTGCTGCTCAGTCCCCTGTTGTCATGCCTTCATTCCACCGCCATGGACTCTAGCTCTCTGGACTCACAAGCCCAATTAAACTCTTTCTTTTATAAGCTGCCTTCCTTGGTCATGATGTTTTAACACAGCAATAGAAACCCTAACTAAGACATATGGGCAGCTGACCTAGTTGGGAATATTGCAGAAAGCCAAAAACAATACACAAAGATTGAAGTGTATACCAAAGCCATGTGATGGACATTGAAGTAGTAATCAGAATGAAGCCCAGCCTCTGGAGTTGAAAGCATGGCAAGGCAAGTGTGCTGAGATAAGGTAGGAGGAGAGCAGTGCCAGGCAGAACTCTGTGGGCTGTGATAAGGAGCCATGTTTTTATCAAAGAGAAATGGGGCACTCTGAAAAAAAGGAACATTCCAGCTCTGCATCTATCCCCAGTGACTCTGGGCTTCTGGGTCCCTGAATATTTGAATACATGTCCTTAGCCCAGTATAGAGCACCTCCACTATGTCTTTCCCATGACAATGGACTGAAATCTCTTGAAACCATGAGCCAAAGCAAAGCTCTCCTGTCACTGTATTCACAGGGACACAGACTAAGGAATATAGTAGCCTCAGTTACTGCCCCAGGACCAGACTGCTTTGCTGAAGAAGCTGGCTCTATCCCCTGAAGGCATCTGACAGAAAACTGAAGCCAGACTAATGGTTTGGCATCTCTATCTTCATATTGTCTACCCTCTTTGCCATTTCAGCCTCTGGCCCATGTTGGACACGTGTTGATGGCTTGAAACTTCTTTGTCTGAGACTGTAGGCATGGTTACCTTGGCTGACGAGTGTCTCCTCTCCTCTTCCTGGTGCTTTCTTGCCCGTGTAAGCACTAAGCCTTATCATAAAGCCCAGACCAAACCACAGGAACCAGGCCTTAGAGAAAAGGATGGTTACAGAAGCAAGAGGGAGTCTCTGTCCTAGATGAAGTCATCATCCATGAGCCACCACACACATAGCCAGAATGTTTGTGCAGAAGAAAAGGTCATTGAAAGCCATGGCCTTGACCAAAGAACAGTCAGCCTTCCCCACTCCACCACACCAAAGGCACTCCATTGAGTCAAGCACTATGTGGAACTCTAAAGCTGAACTCTCCATTAGAGCTTTGCCTGTTGCCTGTCTTGTATGTAGTATGTGGCTTGATCTCCTTTCTGACCTTCCATACTGTAAGATCGTTCTGTCTAGCACAGCCTCTTCGGGTCCCTGAGGTAGGCTCACTCCATTACTGGCTCAGTAAATTTCAGGATATGATAGGGTCACATGGCTTCACATCCCTGAAAAGCTAGGCTTCCTGCAGGGATGGAGAGACAATACAGCAATTTCCGCTGAAACCCTGAAGGTGTTTCACATTTGGAATGTACAAAACTAAGCCCCAAACACACACACACACACACACACACACAAGAGAGAAAGAGACAGACAGACAGACAGATAGACAGAGACAGAGTGTGTGTGTTTTATTGAGTTGTGACTGATACATCAGTAAGCAAACATATGTAACCATATGTAATGTGTAATGTGTTTGGGGGACTTTTGGTGCATGTGAACACCCTGGTGCCAACATGCAAACGTGGCAGACATATGTAACACCTTCCAAGGTTTCTCTGTGTCTGCATGTGCATGCGGTAGGACAGCCTGACGTGAGAACTACCCTCTTTTGATGGTTAGTGTTGGTTATAAACTTGACAAAATATAGAATCACTTGGAAGATGGACCTCTGAGACTTGTCTGTGGGAGATTATCTTAATTATTTTAAGACAGGAAGACACACCCACTGTGGGTGGTGCCATTCCCTAGGCAGGGAATCTCAGCATATGTAAAAGTGGAAAAGGCAAGCTAGGCACTGGCACACGTGCATAAATTCACTGCTTTTTGCTCTTTACAGTGGGTGTGATATGTTCCGCTGCTTCAAGCTCTTGGCACATTGTCTTCCCTGTAATGACAGATTGTAACCCAGGATTGTAAACTAAATAAGCTCTTTGTCCCTTACGGCTTTAGGCAGGGGGTTCTATCACAGCTGCAGCCATGAAACAAAACAAAACAAAAGAAGACTGTTAACAACTCTTTCCGTGTGATGAACAGCCTCACCATAATATGCAGGCTCACACTATGCAGATATGTGATATGGAGATAGCCACTCAGTGTCACTAAACTCTACTGATCAAATGGCAGCCCCGTGTCCCTGCCTCTGGTAGCCACCATAGTGTTCCTGCCCTTTCAACCAACACCAGCTCTAGATATACTGCCAAACTGGCTCTTCCAGGACTTTCCTCTCACTCACAGGAATCCCACTGCACCATCCACAACTCCACCAACCCTCTTTCCCCAAAGTCCTTTCTTCAAAATACACTGAGAACCAGAGTCATGTCATCAGCCCTCCAAACTCTGATTAAGCAAGCCATCACTATCTCTTGCTGGATGCCAGACACTCCTGATGAGTCTCCATTTCTGCTCTTGACCCCAGAGGTCTGTTCTCACAGCAGCACCAAAACTCATTTACTCTTTCCAGTAAATGAGTTGGATCACAGCATCAGCCTCAGCTCAGAGCCCTTCCTGAGGGCTTTCCATTTCACACTGTGGAAAAACCCATTCTTCCCAACAGCCCTCTAGGATTTGAGTGACCAGCATCCCTCTCTACCTCCAGAACTATCTCCTGCTATGCTTTTCACAGCCATACTGGCCACTTGGCTCTTCTTCATACAAGGAACACATATATCAAAGGGCCTTTGCACTTACAACTTCCTTCTGCTGGGAATGTCCTTGCCCTAGATATCTGCTTGAACAGCTTCCTCCCTCCCTTCAGGTCTGTACTCACAAGTTACATTCTCAAGGACAGCTTTGCAGAAAAACCTTTTCCAACCTGTTCTTAATATCTTATGTTAATTTCTTTTTCTCCTCTGCGTGTATTTATTTATTTATTTATTTATTTATTTATTTATCTTACTTACTCATTTTACTTGCATCTGTATCCCCTATTAGATATTAGGCCCCAAGACCACAGATAATGTTGGCTTACTGACTTAAGCAGATGCCCGATGAATATCTATTGGCTCAATGAATTCTTGAGTAAAGGGGACTAGGCATGGTGTGTGTTCGGTGTCTCTGAAATTAAAGTATAAGCTAACTCAAACATAATATTTAACTTATATATTTCAATAATGCCTTTGGAATGACTCCTTTAGGGTGAGATATGCTTCCGCCGGTACAGGGTTAGTACAATCACAGCAGGAATGCTGAGTTAGCCTTCTACACACACTTCAATGTAAGAATCGGCTTTCTTCTTGCCATTCCTCCTTCCTTTTTTGTTTTATTTCTTCAGACAGGGTCTCATGTAGCCCAGGCTGGTCATAAGCTCTGTATGTAGCTCAGGATAAACTTGTCCAAGGTTGCTGCTCCTGCCTCTGCCTCCTGAGAGCTAGGATTACAGGCAAGCACCACCATCCCCAGCTATTTCTCTTTCCTTTCTGTGAACAAATAAATACAGCACCAAGAAAATTGCCGCTCTGACCCATGCCAAGTTTTGTGGCATGGAAAGGAAGGTAAGGGCAGTAGATAGGAAATACATCTTGCATGGGTTAAATTCCAGTTTTCCTTGACTGTGGTGCAGAGAGAAAAACTCCCCAGAAGAAACAGCTGGACTGTCTCAGTTTTACTTTTCACTCTGATAGTTTAAAAGGGAAGTGTTAGAGGCCCAGATATTAAAATGTTTATGTCTCAAGGAAAGTTCCATCCAATCACTGTGAGCCAAGTTGTGATTTTGAAAGCCACCTGCCTGTGGCACAGCCATAAGCCTACCAAAAACAAACAAACAACAGCAAAAACAAGAAAAAAAAATGGTTTAATTCAATAAAACAACAGCTCTAGTCAGACAACAGCTTGGACTCTGAAGAAGATTTAAAAATTTTTAATTGAAAAAAAAATTCATACAATATGTTATGATCACACTTGTCCCCTTCCTAAACTACTCCCAGATCCTTCCCACCCACTCAACTCCATACCCTTTCTTTCTCTCTTTTTAAAAAACAAATATTTATTGGAGGGGCCATGTGTGTGCCACAGGGCACGTGTGAAGGTCAGAGGGCAAGTTTGTGGAGTCAGTCTTCTCCTTCTACAATGTGAATTCCAACGATTGAGCTCAGGTCCTCAGGCTCGGCAAGTGCCCTTACCTGCTGAGCCATCTCGCCATCCCAAGTGGCAATTTATGTAAAAAGCAGCATGGTAGAGAAGAAATGAAACTAAAGGGTTTGGCTGCTCAGCACCAGAGAAGGTGCAGGCAGCCTGGTCTCATTATTTACCAGCCAAGTAACCCTGGGCAAGTTAATTAGCCACTTTCAACATAAGTTTCTTAAGCTATAAAATGTGGATCACTGGGACCTAGAGTGATTACATGATTAAAAAAAAAAAAAAAAAAAACACGTTTGATGGTGAAGACCTTTACAGGGAGTAAGGGATCTAGTATGGAGGGCTACCACTAGGTAGACATGTTCCTGACAGAGGGCAAGCCTTTACCATGATCCTAAGAATGGCCTGCAGATGAACGGGGATTCTGGATCCAGTGCCAGGAAAAGAAAGGACACCTGCTCTCTGAGGAAGTGAATGGTCTGGGAGGTCCTCCCAAGCCCTGCACGTCCAGCCTCACCCAGGCTCTCAAATACCTTTGCTCACTGTTTGTGATATAACACATCTTGGTTGCTCAGCACTAGAGAGGGTGGAGTTATCTGTGATGCCTGTCTGTTGTTTCCGGTTTTTTATCGATTTATTCCATCCACACATGCACCCATCTGTCTACACATACATCTGTCCAACTCTTCACTCCTTCAGGCTCTCCCCATACACACACTGAGCACTGACGTGAATGCAGGATATAGAACATTTGAGATTGTTCACAGTTGAAGAGTTTATGTAGGAGGGCAAATGGCTCCCACCTAGGCCTAGTGTGTGTGTGTGTGTGTGTGTGTGTGTGTGTGTGTGTGTGTGTGTG
>NW_026592732.1:10764597-10770106 GCF_907164565.1 Psammomys obesus
TGTGTGTGTGTGTGTGTGTGTGTGTGTGTGTGTGTGTGTGTGTGTGTTTTAGCCAGAGCCCTTCAGACCTTGACAAAGGATACACATTAGCACTTACTATGTGTTTTCACAGTCCCAGTGTGCTTACCACACTGGCTTGTTTATTGTCATAATCCCACTCTACAGTGGATGCCACTAATAAGCACACAGGAAAACAGAAGTGGCACATGCAAAGTCACACACAGCTTGTACAGGCCAGGGATCTGAACCAAGCCTTTTATCAAGAAGTACCAGAACTGTCCTGTCTGCTGCACCCTCTACACAGAGACTTAAATGTGTGGCAGCTTCTACATATCTGTTCTCTGATGCAATGAAGAGTGGGCTGAAATTACAATAAATTAAATATTGTGGCCAACTGTTTCTGGGTGTGTAGGCAGGAAGCAACTGTCAGAAACTAAAGACTCCTGAGGACTCAAGGTTCTTCGTGTGTGTTTACTGAGATATGAAATGCAACCTTCTATGGTCCTTCTACAACCTTCTACGGGGGCTCAGACAGTATTTCCATATCTGCATGGATATTCTCACTTGTCCATGACAGTGGAAAAGAGAAGGAGTGGAAATTAAGATTCTCATATGACAGAGACATGAGAATCCACATGTATCTAAAACACTAAGAGCAATGGGTCCTGTGTTCAGATCCATGCCATGTGACCTCAAACAACAGTTACCCCTCTGAGTCAGATTCCCCATGTCAACAATGAAGAGACAGTGACGAATCTGTCTTCATGTATCTTTTCAAGGTCAGTGAATGCAAACTACCATCACTAGCTGTAAGGCCACCCCTCCAATGTTCACGTTTATAAAATAAGGTCTTTCCTATTGGATATGGACATGAGCATACTTTTAGAAACACTAGTATCATATACAAAAAATATTCCATTTGCCATCAAGGTGTTGACAGACCTTGTTCCTTAATCCAACACTGCTCTCTGGTATTGGTGAAGTGTCCCCAGACATAGGAAGGTGTTTGCCCATCTGCCTCTCTACAGTAGGCCACAGGGGTGTCTCTGCTTCTCTCTACATTTCTTTGTCCACCCCTCAAAGCTTTCTATCACTGGGGCTGTAGGGCTAGGGACCCTGGGAACTGTGAGCACAGATGGTAACCAAATCATTGCAGTGTTTCAAGGCCCAGAGCTATACTGGATAGAGAAAGATTCTGGGCTATGCCCATATGAATGTGCTGACAGCAGGGCTGCTTGCCAGCAATAAGGATGAGCTTCCAACCCAAGGAAGCACAGCACCAAAAACATCCGAGCAGAGTCACTAACTACTCGCCTGAGTGCCCCACCAAGCTCACGGTTATTTGATCCATCACTGATTAAATTCTTTCTATGTGCTAATAAGCTCTATGGATGCAAGAATGAGTAACCTCCATCCTACATCCTCAGCCAGAATTCTAGAGCTCAAGCAGGAGAGACAGACAGACAGAGAGACAGGAGGAGAAGACAATTACAAAACACCGCAGTAAGTGTAAAAATGAAGATATCCAAGTTGGGCATGCTGGTACATGCCTTTAATCCCAGCTTTCAGGAGGCAGAGACAGGAGGATCGCTGAGTTTGAGGCCAGCCTAGTATACCCAAAGAGAGTTCCAAGATAGCCAGGGATACACAGAGAAACCCTGACTCAGAACAAGGAAGAGGAGAAAGAAGAAAGGAGAAGGGGAAGGAAGAGGAGGAGAAAGAGAAGGAGGAGGAAAAGAAGAAGAGGAAGAAGAAATTAGCCATGGTGACCAAGCCTGTAATCCCCATACTAGAGAGGTGGAAACAGGAGGATGGTGAGTTTGACATCCTGGGTTACACAGCAAGACCCTGTGGAGAATGAGGAGATGGGGGTTAATACAGAAAAGCACAGGAATGCGGTCCTAGCTTAAGAGGAGGATTTATTCCACTGGACAGTGCTTTGGGGAGAAGATATTCCAGCAAAGATGTTAAGGATAAAATGGGAGAAGGTGAAAGGTCAAGGTTAGTGGGAACTGTGTAAGAAAGGCATTCCAGAGAACCACAGGTAATGCAGGCCGGCAACATTCTCGTGGGGTGTGGTGACAAGAGGGATAGAGCGTGACCAGAAACTAGGATCCTCAACACCCAAAGGGGTCTTATAAATGGAAGTGTTGTGCCTGGTGTTTGAACTTTGTCCCCAAGGTGTTGCTACTCCACACTTAAAAGGTTTTAAGCACCAGTGACCACATCCCTGCATCTTCCATTCAGAAGCCTTCTTCAGGGGAAACTGCAGGCTGTCCCAGAGCTGCCCAGCTGGGCTGGGTGCCATCCTGCCTGACTCATTGTCAGAGGCCAGTGCTGAACTCCTTGCCTGCCTCCTGGACCTCTTGGTCATGCTGATCTCATAAGGTGATGTGGGCACAAAAGGACTTGGCAATCAAAACTTCTTGGAAGCATCTAGAAGTACAGAAAGCCCTGGGCAGGACTTGCTGTGGGGACATTGGCTGAGAGGCAGGTGTTGAAACAGAAGCAGAAAAGCCTGCTACAATGGCTCCAGAGACCCTGCATTTCTGTCTCCTCCCTCCGCCTTCCCTTCCTTTCCCCTCCCTCCCCCTTCTCTTCAGTGTTCATTGGTCCCCTTGCTGACTTAGGTAAGACATTGTGGAGCCCACCACCTTTCAGGGGTTAGCAGCCTCGGTTCTTAACCTTGGCAACTCTCCCGTGGTATGGGGTGCTGCACTTGTCTGCTCTAAGACAGAGTCTCCTGTAGCCCAGGCTGGCCTAGAAATCACTATGCAGGCTGAGGATGACCTTGACCTTCTGATCTGAGTGCTGGAACTATATGCGTATGAGCCCCATTTTATGCAGTATTGGGGATAAAGCATACGGCTAAGTGCACATCAGGAACACACTCTTCCCACTGAGCCACAGCCCAGGCCTCCGGTACCTATCAGAAGTCAGGACATCTCACAGCTCCAGCTCCCTTTGGAACTATTCCCTTCAGCTCTCCACCTCGACCTCTCAGCCTCACCCCATTTCTCCTCCCACGTTCTCTATAGACTGAAAAACACAGGTTACAGAAAATCTCCTTCATATATAGCCTCCCTGTCAAACCCTGTTCCTTCATGACTCCCTTAATTACAGGTCCGTGGCTCTGCCTAAGTCTCCCCTGAGGATTCCTTCCCCTGCTCCTCCCTCCCATGATTCCCCTTTATTCTGAGTCCTTGGGTTCCAGGGCTTATGATTCAGTCAGGGCTTACCTGCCCCAATCATTCCCAAGCAATGATTCAAGAATCTGCCACGCCCACCTCATACAATGCCAGTTTGAAATTCCTTCTTCTTCTCCTTCCTGAACCTTGCCTAATCCTTCCAGGCTCGGCACAAACGCCAACCAAACCCTGAAGCCTTCCCCTATCACCTTTCTAACAGATTGAATCTAACAGGACTTTGTTTACCTTGGTTAAATTATGTGTTCTGTGAACACCACAACAGCAGCCAGTACTTACCTGTCTCTGGAGAACTCCATGTATGGGAACTCATTGAACCCCCACAGCCATCCTGTGTTATTACCACTCCTGAGGCCTCGTGGGTCAACAGCAGGTTCAGAGGAAGCAGGATGCGAATGCACATGGGGAGGCAGCAGATGGTCACCAGGCGTTTTCAGAATTCTCCTGTCTTTATCCTGTGTGGGCCTGTCTCCTCCCCGCGCTAAATGAACTTACGGAGAACAGGCTAGGTTGCTGCTTTCTTCCCAGACCCGAGAACATAAGGAACTTCTAGGGGTACACTGGGGGAAAGCAATTTAAGACCAGCATCTGTCTTCCCTATGCGCACAAGCTAGTAAGTCTTTCTCCCTGCCTGACTTCCCTAGATGGAAGGATGTAAGAAGGGTAATGTTGGTGCAGACTGCCTGAAACCTGCCTGGCCAAGATCCGGTGGCTGGAAATACGATCGAGAAACAAACCCACACATTGGGGCGGAGACATCTAAAAGCCTGAAGCTTTGTATAGGTGGCCATCAGGAGCCAAAGGCGGTGGGGCACACGGGGTTGGAAGGCTGGGGAGAGGGCAAAGAGGGGCAGGACAGGGTGTTTTACAGAGACCTGGCACACGTGAGTCAGTCAGCAGATTCTGCAGGACCCACAGAAGCCTTTCCGAGTATTTGACCCCTACCACCAGACAGACCCAACACTGCGAAAGGTGACATGATTGCCAGTGGTCTGATAATCTACAGATATGAAGAATCAGGAAAAACTGGTTTCTCCTTCCTCCGTGGGTACTAGCCCACTGAGTTTCTCAAGGTCCTTGCGCTCTCAGAAGCTTTTCCCTAGCAGAAAGAGCAGTGGTTTTCCAGCCTTCAGACCAGCTCATCTTCCCAGCTGGGTGGTCTTCTGCAAGGTCCCATAAACTGGGGCGAACTTGCCCACCGCCCCATATGCTGCTGAGGGGATATGCGCAGGCCTGGGAAGCTTGTGCCTCCCGGAGACCTGCCCGGTCTCGGTCTCTGAGGGCTGTCTCCCAGTCCATGTCCTCTACTACCCAGGAAACCAACCAGACACTGCAGACGTCTGCGCCCAAGAGGAGGGAGGGTCATCTCCCCAGAGGACCTCTCGCCCATGCGGCTTGAGTGGAGACTCCCACCAGGGCAAAAGAGGCTGCAATTCGGGGGTGAGGGACTTCGGGGTGGATCTGAACCTCGGGACCCCGCCCAGCCGAGCCCTGCTTACCTGCGGCTCCAGCAGCCCGCGCTGCTCGGCGCTACGGGGCGCGGGACGCGCAGCACGAAACGCGGAGAACACCGGGATGCGGTGGCCGGGGCTGTACAGGGTGGCGAAGCGCTCGGAGCCCGCGAAGCGTTGACAGATCCTCACGTGCGCCTCGGTCCCCAGCCCAGCGGGCGGGGTCCCCGCGTAGAAGAAGCGGTCGCACTCGCCGAAGCCCGCTTGCTGCGGGAGCAGCAGCCGGGCCTGCAGCAGCCCCGCCAGGGCCAAGAGGCCGCCCAGCGCGAGCCAGCGCGCACAGCCCATGGCGGCCTCTGCGCGGCCGGGCGCCGCCGGAGCAGGGGAAGTCCGCGGTGCGCGGCTCGGGCGGGGCGGCTCCGGGCCAAGGCCGCGCCCCTTCTCCGTCTCCACCCCGAAGATGGCTGCAGTGCTGAGTCCGGCGGGCTTTCTGGGGCTGCACCGGAGCTTGGAGACCCAACACCTGCCGGGGCGCTGCTGTGTGTGCCAGACCTCCCCCTCTGCGCTGGTCTAGCCTAGCCCAAGGGACGGTCCCCGGGTCTGGGACGGAGAAGTCGGGCCTTTCTCGCACCAGCGCCCTCCTCCAGGATGCGCAGGGCCAGGAGATGCCCGCAGAGCAGTGCTCTCCAGAGCCTGTGCCTGCACTTCCGCAGCAGACCCCAGTTAAGAAACCCGGTTAAAGCCAGTCCGTGTTGGTAGAGCTCTGTAAACGCTGCTTCAGATAGATGGATAGATAGACAGACAGAAGAAAGAAAGAAAGAAAGAAAGAAAGAAAGAAAGAAAGAAAGAAAG
>NW_026592732.1:10770116-10798621 GCF_907164565.1 Psammomys obesus
AGAAAGAAAGAAAGAAAGAAAGAAAGAAAGAAAGAAAGAAAGAAAGATATCCCTAATAAAGGAAGTTCTTAGGCAGACAGCACAGCCTCGCTGTGCTTTACTAAGTTTGAGGGTTAGCCATCAAACTCAGAAGAGAAAGAGACAGCCAACATCCTTTATTCTTCCCACTGCTTACCATGCCCCCGCCCTCGCCCATACCCCCACCGCCAGTTAATATAGCGATAACAAACAAGAGCAGGGTCTCAGTGTGGTAAGTATAGCCCAGGGGCAAAGTTTATTATTAATGCAAAAAAAAAAACAAAAAAAGCATGCTGTTATTGGAATCACTAAAAATTCAATGCTAATCCACTGCGTGACTCCTACAGGATTTTAAGAAGTTGGTCTGGGAAAGATGGTATCTGAACTGACACCAGGATGAAGGGGAAGGAATGTGGGAGGAACTTGAGGAAGGCTGGTGGATAAAGAGCTGAGGGGGCTGGCTGGGTTGTGGGGAGAGTGCTTGCCTCTTGGGTAAGAAGCCCTGGGAGTACGGTGTATCACTCATCCCAGCCATGGGGAAGGAGACGCAGAGGGACCAGGAGTTCAAAGGCAGGGTGGGCTTCTTGAGACCCTGTCTCAAAAGAAATTAATTAAATTTAAAAATAAAAAATGACAGTGGGTGACTGAAATGTTTGCCCCGAGCACCTAACAGAAGGTAGCCCGAGGTTCTGAAAGAATGTTACACATTCGGTTAAGGAGCCAAGCAGGGTGACTCAGGCAGGCTTCTAATCCCAGCACTGGCGAGAAAGAGGCAGGAAAACTGAGACTTTAAGCCCAGCCTGTCTCAAAAAACAAACAACAAAACAAATAAAATACATGAATGGAAACTTGGGTTGAAAGACCCCTGGAGGGTATCTTTCGTCTGAGAGACCCCCTCCCAAGGAACAATGAGGCCAGGCGTTCGGATGCAAACAGCAAGAGGCTTTTATTTTGATACACGGGTACCCGGGGCAGCAGAGTCACTCGGAGGACTTGTGCGCCCCCTGGGTGGAAAGCTGGGGTTTTTATAGGGTTTTAGAGCAGAAGCGTGGGTACAGAAGCGAGAAGCATGGTTACAGGGGGCTGATTGGTACATTTACATGAGACCACGATTTGCGTCAAAGTTTGGCAGGGACACCAAGATTCCAGGAACTGGGTGGTCGAAACAGTCATGATGACCCCCTTAATTTGGCCCGCCACCTGTTGTTTTCCTTAGGACCCTTATCTTAACTGGAACAGTCTCACAGATATCCATGAGGGTGATTAATACAAACTGTTTTTAGTTTGACTGGGGCAGCCTGACCGCAGATATCCCAAGTGGGTGACACAGCTGGGTTTCTTAGTAATTTTTCAGTTTCCCATCTAGCCTACAGAGTTTTACAAAACAGTGGTGTCCCACAAAATGGCGTTAGCTATGTTTAACTTAGGGTGAGACTGGGGTCTTTCAGGGTCTTTCGACCATGTTTCTGGGGGGAGATTGGTGAACTACGGTAGTCCAGAAGGAACGAAACTCAGGAACAGCCGGGGGAGATGTCTTAGTGGTCACAGAGGTTGCCCTGCAGACTTGGGGGTGAAAATTCAGATGTAAGCATGAGAATCTATTTGGGTCTGATGTACAGAAGAACCTGGTTGGGAAGAAGGGGGGGGGCAGGGCAAGGTGTCACAGACTTGTAATCTCTTATTAGGGATGTAGAGACAGGTGGATCCTTAGGGCTCAAAGGTCAGCCTGACACTTGGTGAGTGTCAGGCCAGTGAGAGCCAAGTGAACAGATCCTAACACACAGGGGCTTGAGGCACACTACACACACACACACACACACACACACACACACACAGTGCATATTTCTGCCCTCATGGAAGGTTTGAGTTTTATCTCAGCCTCCTGGGGATTGCTCTCAGATATAAACAATATTTCAATATTTCTATACCCCACAGATAATTTTGTCTACTTGACCTCCTTTTACTCACACTGTGAGATACTTTTTTGGTTTTTTGCTTTTGTTTTTGTCTTTCTCATGCTTATCTTTCAAGGATAAAAATTATCATTTTGAATTTGCTTTTGAAAATACAAATTTCCTTACCCCAAGATTATGGGGCGGGGGGAGAAATTGCAGGGTGGGAAGGCCTCAAGCTAATTCATATATTTGCTGAATGCTCATCCCAGGGGAAGGTTGTCTTAGCAGCATACAAGACTGTTCAGGAATGCTCATTTGTTTGACCCTATGTAATGCCAGGATCACGGGACCCTCAGAGACCACCAGGAGACAACTCAATGCAATAACAAGAGAGCTTTATTATGAGAGCAATCAAACTCAGGACCCAAGTCTCACTGACACAGCAGTAGAGAAGTGAGACCCTGAGCACTGAGTGAGCAGGGTTTTTAAGGGGAAAGACTGTAAGCAGGGGGTTTCCATGACAGCAAGCACGGGAGTTCATGTTTCCATGAGAGAAAGCAGAAGGGTTCATGCCTTGACATTACAGAATTGGGTAAAAGCCATAGGGGAGAGGTGACCATTTACATAATCACAATTGCCAAGGTAATTCTCTCTCTCTCTCTCTCTCTCTCTCTCTCTCTCTTACTAAACATTTATTCTGTAATATTTCCAAAGTTGCTTAGAGAGCTAACTTTGTCTTCTGCCAGGTGCACATTCTGTGATATTTCCTGGTACCTGAGTTCAGCTCCTGGTCAAGATGGCTCCTTATTTCAAAATGGAGTCACCCAGGCTAACTTAAACTCTTCACCTGCTGTCTTTTGCTTGGTCTCCTTGAGTTTCTCTCCTTTTCCACGGACCCTCTGATGGCAGGGAAGGCAGCTTTGGCCCACATTCTCCTACGTCTCTCTACTCACAGCCAGACAGCCCTAATACCTGTCCAAAGCTTCCCGCTGAGGCCTGAGGAAGACAAGTGGCTGATGTGAAGTACAATGGCAGCAATGTACACTTCTGTGATTTGAGCTTGTACCCCAACTTGTTTGAAAATATGAGCCTCTCTTGTCCCTGTACTCTGACAATTGCACCCTACCACACAGTGAATGAGCCAGGCCCTTACACACAAACTCTGTTTTTTTCCCCCACCATTCCTCCTACCCTACTTTGCAGATGGGGTGACTTCCTAACAGAAACATGACTGTCACTCTACTCTCACACTCCCCAATCACTCTTCCTATGCTTTCAAATAAAACCAGCCTCTCTGCTGATCATAGGACGCTGAATCCTGTCCCTCTTTCTTAGGTCTCCTCTCTTACCATTGTCATTTTGTGCCATGCCCTAAGAGCTGTTCAGTTTCTTAAAGCTCTACAAACATGGCACATTCTACTTGGCCTTGAGCCTCTGTAGCAGGAAGTACTTTTCTCTCTCCTTTGCTTGCTTTTTCCCTACAGTCTGCCCAACTTAACCTCACACCCTCAAGTCATTCACCTTCCTAACAATCTCACACTTAATCCACACCCAACTTGAGGTTAAAACCCTCTTCCAATTGTACCTATTAAGCCCGGAATTCCCTCCTCCACCTATGTTACAATTACCTTCACCCTTAGATTGAACTTTGTTCCTGTTTTAAAGTCAAATTCCATGTAGTGGGGAAGTGGAGAGGGAAGAAGAAGGAGAAGAGAAGAAAGAGAATAAGGAAAGGAGGAGGGGTGAAAAAAAGGCTATGACACTTCATTTATGCTTCATTGCTCCAGTCCACTTGTTCTCAGAATGCCTTTTTTCCTGTTTATTTTATGTATATGAGTGTTTGCTGAAATGTGTACTAGAGAGCCTGGTGACGGAGGAGGCCATCAGAGGTTGTTGGATCCGCTAGAACTGGGGTTATAAACAATTGTGAGCCTCCATGGGGGTGCTGCTGGGAACTGCACTTGGGGTCCCATATGCAGAAAGTTTCTTTTTTTTTTTAAAGACTTAATTCACTTTACTTTTCTCATGTAAAAACCCTTATGTGGTAACCACAGCTAGAGCTTGGATCCTCTGAACAGAGACTCTGGTGTTGGATTTCATAGGATGATCACTGAATTCCTGATAAGGAGACTTGGTGAACACAGTCTACATCCAGAGGTCGGGTGTAAAAGAAACTTTTATTCTCCTTGTTCAGTTGTTATCTGGAAGGCTTACTGCCTCCTTCTGCTAACCTAGGCCTCGTCCTGGAAGCTTCTAGCCTCCATACAATCTAACCTAGGCCTAGAATGTGTTCAGCCTCTGAGACCTACTGCTTAATAAGCTTACCCTTTCTGTTCTTATTGAGCTCTGGAATGGCTGGTTCAACTCAGCTGTTCTGATTAAAACTGCTCTCCAAGCTTACTGATTCAATCTGGTTTTTCTCTTGGCCTCTGAATTGCTCTGCGTGGCCTCAAACTAACGCCAACCATTTGCTCTAATCTCCTACTCCTCATTTTCTGGCTACTTCGGTCTTCATCTGAGTTCTCTCTCTCTGCTACCTGCCTCTCTATTACTGTCCCAGTAAAACTCCTATTGCCCCTTCAGGAGCTTCCCTTTTCTCTTTCTTCTCATGAGAATTGGGTGTATCCTACTCTGTTAAGTCTTTCTCTGATCTGTCACTGTTTCTGCCACTCCATTAGACATCACTTTCAAACATGGGTGCTTCCTTCTACAAACTAACTTTACCTTCATTGTTTGGGATTAAAGGCATGTACCACCATGCCTGGATCTAAACTATTCTTTACCTGAAACTTGCTCTATTCCAGGCTGGCCTTGAACTCAGTCTGCTCAGAACAGTGTGGAGCTTGTCAATCTTGTTTTCCTATAGCCTCTCCCCATAGGGATGGTGGAAAGCTTGGCCAAGATGATGGCCCCTCTGATGGCAGTAACAACCTTCTTGGAGCACTTAACACCAACAAGATCATTGTTGTCCCCAATAGTGGCAACCTGGTCCACTAGCCAGCCTGAGTCTGCTTCTGCACTGGCATGATTTCTGAGCTTTGTCCTTTAGGATGACCTAGGAAAGTCAATAATCTCGAACTCCAATTCTTTTTCTTTTTCTTTCTTTCTTTTTTTTTTTTTTTTTTTCAAGACAGGGTTTCTTTGTGTAGCCTCAGTGTCCTGGACTCACTTTGTTCAGCTCGCAGAGATCCGTCTGCCTCTACCTCCCTGAGTGCTGAGATTACAGTTGTGGCCCACCAAGCCTGCTAATCCCTTTAGTGGGCAGGAGAACAGGTAGACCTCCTCCAGAGACTTGATCTTTCATGTCTTTGACCAGGTGGTCCAGCTTGGTGATGGGAATCTACTCCTTGTCTTTGTTTTTTCCTCCATGAGTCCTGCAGCCTTGACCACAGCCACAGCCTCAACCATGACCCCAGGCCTCTAAAACCGCTGCTGAACCCTCCATTAAAAACTATTGGGAGGCAGAGGTAGGAGGATTTGTGTAAATTCTAGGCCAGCCTTGTCTACCAAGTGAGTTCCATGACAGCCAGGGCACACACAGAAAAAAACCCTCTCTTGAAAAACAAACAAAGAAACAAACATTCACTGGGGCCTCCTAATCCTGAGCCACTGTGTCGTCTGGGTCCTCTCTCTCACTGCAGAGCATCATCTGCCACTTGGGTTTTTTTTTTTTTTTTTCCTGAAAAAATAAGCCAGAAAGTCTCTTAAAGGCCCACCCTCAGCCAGTGGCTATACTAGCTCTGGGTATTCAGAGGAAGCCGTGCTTCATTTGGTTCCCACCCTCCTGGTAGACTCACTGAAGCACCGTTAGGGCCCAGGGGGCACCCAGAAGAGAAAGCATATCGGGGATGCTTCAGAAGCGTCCTCCTGAGACCAGGAAGAGCAAGGAATGGGGACTTCACAAAGCCAGCAAGTTCTGAACCATCGAATGCCTGCAAGGTCAACACCACATCACAGGAGCTGAAATGTGACAGGAAACACAGACAAGCAAAATGAGGCCCAAAATACTCTGATGGAATAACTCTTTACATGTAACTGTGCAGAGAACTGGCAAGGCAGATAGTAGGAATGGTGGAAGCTGGTGTACTCTGATACGTTAAGAGAGCTGGACCTAGAATAGTCAGTCTTTTCTAGGCCCCTGAGACTCTCCTCCCTGTCTGTAGAGTCTATAGCATTAAAGAGTATGAACCCACAATGAAGAAGTTAACCTACTTTGGGCCAGGAAATGCTAGGGAGCTGAGGAACAATTCTCTTTGGGGCCAGAATTTATTCTTTCTCTTCCTGCTGATGACAAACCTAGGAGCTTGGTAGGACCACACCATGGGTAGAGGACAGAGAGCTAGCTGAAAAAGACGGTTAGCCACTCTTAAACAACAGGATGTAGAAGAGGACATAGGATCTTGGTCACCTGTGCAGACAGCTCACATTTTCCTTAAAGCTGAACTTTGGAATGATATTCAAAAGTAATCCTAGGTAGTGTTCGGTGAGTACAGAAACTTGGGCTTGCAAGATGAAAAAGTTATTGATATCTGTTTCACAGCACTATATACTTCAGAGTTGAAATAGTTAAGATGAGTAAATCCTGTATTTTATTACACTAAAAGAAAAGTTGAAATATAACAGTATCTGGGAGCTTCAGATCTCACAGAAGAGGTGCATGCACGTGCACACAGCCCCTTCTCTTCTCACTGCCCTTCGCCATGAGCCTGCAGTAAAAGAAGCTGTCAGATAATGGCTGAGCACTTCAGGGGTGTTCAGCTGACATCTGTTAAAAGGAAACAGATTTGACTTTTAAAAGTAAAGGGCTGGGGAGACATAAAACTGCTTGTCTCCCCAAAGCAGGAAGACCTAAATTCAATCCCTGGAATCCATACAGAAAATGACTGGCACGGTGCCATGTTTGTGATCCCAGTGCCACAAGGAGAAACAAGCCGATTTCAAGGGCTTGCTGATCAGACAGTCTAGACTAATTAGAGAACTCCAACCAAAGATAGATCTGATCTCAAAAGACACATTGTTCCTGAGGTGCACTTCAGGTTGTCTTTCAGCCTTCACATGCTGCAGGATATGTGATCCCATTGTGAACCCCAAAACTGTGAACTGTAAAATCCTGTTTTCTTTGGTGTGGTTGGGCCTATCACACACCTTTAATCCTTTAATGCACTTGGGAGGCCTAAGCCCACCTTTGATCCCAACACTCAGGAGACAGAAACATGCAGATCTCTGAGTTCAAGGTCAGCCTAATAGAAATCAAGTTCCCAGTAGAAAAAAACTTAGATCCAGGTGTAGTGGTTCACACCTTTAATCCCAGCACTCAGAAGGCTTATGCCTTTGATCCCAACACTTGGGAGACAGAGGCAGGCACAAAAGAACTACAATGATTTAATTTTAAAAGCCACTTACAAAAGGCAGGTTAAAATTTAAAGTGAATGTCTAATCTAAAAATAAATGTACCTAAACATATATTTAATTTCACATTTTCAAAAGAACTTTTTAAATTTTTTAATTGAGAGATAATATTTTTTCTATTGCCAAAAAAAAAAACCCAAAAAACCATTTTGCCCTAATTAAAAACAAACAAACAAAAAAAACACGCCTCAGAGTTAGGATTGGGACAGGGTTTTGTTTTTATCTTTCCAGGAGAATAAAAACATCTAACTAAGAAATATGGAGACCACTGGACAAATGAAATAGCTGAAGATAAAGGACAGATTATCAAGAGAAAATGTGAAAAAAAAAAAAGTAATATGGCCAAGTGTTTTTGCCCACCTCTATCTTGTCTCTTCTACTTTCTATAGACATATGTGGCAAATGATCTTTATGTGGTCCCAATTCAATTAAAAATTAAAGCTGGCTTTGGGGTTGGAGCGTTGCTCTCTCCTTCTCTAAATCTATGCATGCTTGTTTAAGAAACATTCAAATTCTCTGTCTCATATCAGAAGAGCCACCTGGTATGGGGCAGAGGAAAACAAAAAAATAAGAGATTATTCTGTTGCCACTGATCTCATAATTCTTTGGGTTCCATTTGACTCTCTAATTTTTTTTAAGGTTTATTATCTCAATTATAAAACTTATCATTATAATTATAATACAATTATCACGTATATATATATAAACTTTCTGTAGTGTTATTAGTGGTTATTAACTACTTCTAGAAATAAGCTTCATCCAGCTTTCTGTGTATGTTTCTAGTTTTGAGTCTGAAGCAAGTAACTAGAAACAAAGTTTGTATACCTCATATGTACTCAGTAGATTATGGTCCTCAAACCCTTCTGAGATCTGGTGAATATGGCACTTAAAATGTTTAGTTTTTCTATCATTCCTAACAGTGACCCTTTAGGTTTCTAAGAAGATGACGGGTCCCGAAACTACAAATCCAACACCTGGATTGTGTAACAGCAACCACTAAAAACAACTGCTCCATGTTTCTTCTGCTGCCTAGTTCTGCACAGTGAACACCTTTGAGTTGACTGTTATGTTCTGCCTCGTCAGGATTGCAGCCAACCTGACAAACAACATCCAACGATCAGCTTCAGACTACAGACTGCTTAGGACATTCAAAGTGCTGAGTTCATAGGAGACTAACATGAACATTTTACACAACTTTGAACTCAAAAATACTTAATCCTAAAACTCCCAAATACAACCAAGCTGGACATTGTGGAAAACTTAAAAAAAAAAATTGCTTAATTTTTGTAGATAATTTTACTGTATCATTCCTTTTTATTTAGACAAAAAAAATGGGGATATAGAAATAATAAAGGAATAAATAGGAAAAAGGGATAGATTGTTGAATCTACCTTTATAGACCTTTGTATATTGATACAAAATTAAGATTATAATTAGTTACATTGGTATAGATCATTTATATATTGATACAAAATTAAGGTTATATTTTGTTTACAGCATGCTATGTATAAACTCTTTCTAAGGTATTGTACCTATGTAATTCTTAATAATGTAATGTAAAGTTCAAGTCCTTTTGAAAGCTACTCTCATAAACTGGTTAGAATAAGAAATGCAAAATACAAAAAAAGAAAGTTAATATATAGGTAGAAACAAGTAATTCAGATATACTACATATAGAAATCTAGAGAATATGGCATTTAAAGATTTAAAGATTTAAAGATTTAAACAAATATTTTCTTAAAGATATGGGTGTGTGCGCTTATGATCCAGCACTCAGGAAAGCCAAACCAGAGGAATAAGAGATGGAGGTCAACTTGAGTCATTAAGGAAGATACTGCCTCAAGAGAATCCAAGTAAGACTCTTTCCAACATCATCCCCCCCTCCCCCCCAGCGAAGAGCTGAGGTCCACTTGTTTTGACCACACATTGGGCAGCACAGTGCTGGCACTTGGGTCATATGGGCAGGAATTGTTCACAATTTTAACACCAGGGCAAGTGGATTGATGTGGGAGGTCACAGACACAGGAAGACATTCTCTCCTCCACAGTCATCAGTCTTCTCTCCCTCACTTGCCAGGCAAGTACAATTTCAGGGTAAAAAAGACACATTGGGGGATGTCAAGAAACACTCAAATTGCCTTGAAGAGGGAGATGAAAGCATTGTGTGGGTGAGGCAGGAGCAAAGAAAAGTCCTAGGTGTTCATGCTTAGACCCGGAAGGTTCGTGCCTGCAATCTCCTCTGACATTGATGAAGGTCTTGTGGTGGAAAACAGAAAGGTTGATGAGGAGATCTAGTCGTGACACAAGCCAAGGTCAGTGAAGTATCTGGCCTTGCTACTTGATGCTCCTGGCTCCAGCGGTGACTAGATACTGTCATTTTCTCCATAGACCTGTCTCATGTGCCCATAGGACCCTCTCCACTATTGGTTCTTTATTCCTGGTCCCCTCTCCCAGGACTCCCTCCCACATTTCCAGTGCCATCCACACTGTGAACTCAATTCCCCAGTCTTGCGGGAGTGCCCCCTCACCTTACCCAGGACAGCATGGGCCCTGTTCCTGGCAGTAACAAGTGCCAGGCGCTTGAACCCTTTGTCTTTGGGTTTTTAATTTGTGCTGCATGTACCCAGCACCCAACAATGAGGGCATCTGTTACAAATCTATTATTAGCAGCAAATACCAGTCACATCATCTTGTACAAAGAGAATATTGAGAGAGAAACATTTGGTCACTTGCAGAGACATTGCAGCCTAAAAGAGGGAGCTTTGTCCTGTGGTGGGACCCTAGGTGACACAGCAGTAAGGAGGGTCTGAAGAGGGGGAAGGAACTAGGCAGAAGACACAACAATGTAGCCTCCCTTGTTTCCTTCTGCCTTGCTACTCCCCGTAAATGGATACATTCTGTACATCTCCTACAAAGTCTGGCTCCAAGTCAGGGAGAGAGGACCAAAGCAACTCGAGAAGGACACTCAGGGCACTTGGATGCGGTACAGAGTCAGATGCACAAGCTTGGGGTTTGGCTTGTGAAAGGTACACTATGGTTAAAAATCTACCAAGCCGCCAATCGCAAAGTTAAGTGACTGAAAAGCTTTTGGCCACAGAGCTCAGAACACCCCAGGAATCTTGTCTTTTCTACTAGGCCAAGCAGAGCAAGGTCCCTTACCTTAGTTAGTTGCTGGTCTCTGGGGGGATTTTTTTCAACCCCAAAAGGCTATGTATAGAGTGCTCAGCGTGTCTTAAGGGTCTGATGGACCAGCTCTGGCCTCTGGAAATATGTGAGGCTTTTAAGATGTTTTCTTTAGTTGCCAACATTGAAAACCCCAAATATTTTTCACAAACTTCCAAGTTTCTAGCTTTTTCTAAAATTCAGAAAATGACAACTACAAGACCATCATTCCTTCAAAAACACCTGCCAGATGCAACAGTCAGGGAAAACAACAGGGAAATCTGAGAGACAGACAGACATAGCTGTGCCAGAGCTTGGGCAATGCTGTGAACAGCCACAAAAGAAGGCAGAAAAGCCAAAGCCTTGTCACCCGTCTTGTTGACTGGAATGGTGTGGGTGGGGAGAAAAGAATGTGCCCTCCAGTGTCACGTTATAGCATTATACTTCTTTCTTTGGGGCCTTTAACAACCAGTAAAGCAAACTAGAATCTCAAAGGCAATTGAAAAAAAAGAAACTCCATGAACCTCTGTGGCTGAACTCCTCATGGATCATAAGCCAGATCTTAGCCTTGACCCACAGAGGTTTTAAACTTTTGTACTTCCACCAATAAAAGCATTTGGAATGGGACTAAGGACCCAGAAACATGGGTGAGGTTAAAATGCAATCCTAGTGGGAACCAAAATGGAGAGTCCATCCTAGTAGAAGACCTAACATTCACTAGGGCAGCAACCCTCACTTGGAAATCTAGGCAGACATGATGATTATGAAAGACCGAATTTCCAGGAAGCTTGGAGGGGGCCTGTGGAGAGGGTGCAGGCCCAGAGCAGTTGTGTGTTCAAGGCACTGGGCCTGAGCCTTACATAGCAAGAACTAAACAGGCTGAAAGCAGAGCCCGCTCTTTTAAGCGGCAAAAGCCTCAGCCCCTCTCTTGCCGAGTTTGTCAGTAGGCAACAATTTATCAAGTCTGCCTACAAACCCCCATGTCTTCAAATAACAAAATAGCACTAAAAGGGATGACAAGATGGCCCAGAGGGTAAAGGCACCAGCCATGAAAGTGAAAGGCCCAAGCGGCAGTTGTACTGCCATGACAGGCTTCATAAGAGACTGTAGACCTGAGTTTCCGTTTTCTGGGAATGTCCCACAGTTGCTTAGACCCTGTTTCTATTTCTCAGAACATGAAACTATAGGCCAGGGAAACGAGATACAATAACTCCAAAACCTCCCTGAAAATCAGAAACAATAATCTAGTAGCCTTGAAAAGTCCCCAAGCACTTGACCAATCGAATTAAAGGTTAGTTAGAAACCTTTGTTTAGCTAGTCAAAATGATATTTTTAGCTGGGCACTTTTTGTTACCTGGCTTGTCATAAACTGACTGCTAAATGTGAACCAATCATATAACTACCAAAGTTGGAGAGTCCTTTTTCCTGCTCAAACCATAATAAATACCCAGCTTTGTAGCCACTTGGGGCTCTTTCCCTAATCCACTGCTTTGGTAATGGTCAGAAGTCCCAGTAAGAGGTCTAATAACTCCAAAGCCTCCGAGAGACTCCCAGAAGCTCCCCAATCTGTTTGCCTAATCTGACTCCATGCTCAGAACACAGAAAAACAGTTCTGGAAAAACCGTAGCTTGCAGGCAGCCAATCAGCTTGAAGGTCAACACATGGGCTTGAGCTAAGTATAATGATTTAGTAAACCTGAGAAAAAGCCCTTAGCAACTCTGGAAGGTTCGTAAATGTTTAGCCAATCCTAAATTCCCCATACCTCCTGAGTCAGCCAATCAAAAGAAACATTACTTCACTCCTTATGGAAATCTCCCTAGTTGCCTTGAGTCTGCAAGCTCACTTCAGGGCCCCATTCTGCAGAATAAATGCTCCTTGCTTTTGCATACTACTTGAGTCTGGGGTCTTTCTTCAGTGATTCTAGGACCCTAACACGAGCTTAAGCTTATAATAAAGGCTCTTTTTTCTTGCATATGTGGCCAGTCTCCTGGTCCTCTTTGGGAGCTTTGCGACCTGGGCATAACATTTGGGGGCTCGTTCAGGATCCCCAAGACTCCCTAGGGCCCCCAACACATAGAGCCAAAGGCTGGTTGGTAAATGTTGTTTGTCCTGCTTGTTTGTCATGTTCCTGACTTGGGCCCAATCCGGGAGCCTGTATTTGCCTTGGGCTGTGTTAGGCAGACGTGCGGCTGAAAGACCCCAGGCCGAGAAATCTGAGGAATCCGAGAGACGTCTAGAGACCACCTATAAGTTTCTGTTTTGCCTCCATTGGCCAGGAGAATTGATTTTATTTGTCTGTATGTTAATTGTTTGCCTTGTGTTTATTGTTCTTGACTGATGAGATGGGACAGGCACAGATGAACCCAACTCCCTTGACTCTTGTTGAGAGCCATTTCAAGGATGTTAAGACAGGGTTTGAGACTGTGGTTGATTAATGAAGCATTAAAACTGCACTTCTATGTGTAGAAGAACTTTTCTTGCTAACAACAAAAGTTTATAACATCAAAATAATAGATATGGTATTAATTTTAGAGATTCTTTATACTGTTAAAATTAGTTTTGTCTTATAAAAATTATGGTTACTGGGAAAAAATAATATTCCTGTTTAGGTTAAGAAATTTTAATTTTAAGGCTGCTTCGATTGTTAGTCTTATTGTTCCCTAGGCAAAGATGGTTACATGACAATTTGACTGTTAATATTTAAGCCTTGCATGATAAAACTTCTGTCTCTAATTGAACTTCTAAACTATAGTCAATAGGAATGTTTTATTGCTCATGGCAACTCTTATAAAAGAAAACATTTAATTGCGGCTGGCTTATAGTTCAGAGGTTTAGACCATTATCCTCATGGCAGGAAGCACAGGGGCATGAAGGTACTGAAGGAGGTGACATGAAGGAGGTGAGAGATCTACATCCTGATGAGCAGGCACAGAAAAGTGACTGAAACATACTTCCTCTAACAAGGCCACACCTCCTAATAGTGCCACTCCCTATGGGCCTATGGGGGCCATTTTCTTTCAAACCACCACAGACACAAAATCATAGCTAAAGTTCTTGGCACATTGCAGACATTAATTGTGTAGTCACTGTGCCTCCTGTCCCTTTTCTTTCATTAGTCTTACCTTCCCCATGAGTGTCCAGTATGAACTTTAATGAGCTTTTTGCTGAATATTTCAACTGAAACATCACTAACAAAGTACTGTTGTCTTGAGAGCATAAACACTGACTACTTGGTTCTGGAGGCTGGGAAGTTCTTCACTGGGGTACTAGCATGTTTCAGGTCTTGGTGAAAGCAAGTAACCCTTCCTTCCTTCCTTCCTTCCTTCCTTCCTTCCTTCCTTCCTTCCTTCCTTCCTTCCTTCCCTTCTTCCTTCCAAATACTGTGTTTTTTTTATTTTATTCTGAAATAACTTAATTTTATAAAGAACTGAATAATAATACAAATAATTCCTGCGTGCTACTTACCACTGTGTGTTTGTCTTGAGACAATGTTTCACTATTTAGTCTTAGTTGGCCTGGAACTCCTTGTGTAAACCAGACTGGCCTTGAACTCACAGATATCTATTTGATCTCTGCCTCTAAAGCACTGGGATTAAAGCTGTGTCCCATTATGCCTGGCCCATGACAGCTTTCTTTAGGGGCTTAAAGGCAGCAGCTTGGGGAGACCCCAGGTAGCACAGTGGCTTTTTAGAAGTGGCTGTAGTGTTGTGAAATCACCTGCATCCTTGTTTGTGCCATCATCTAGGGACTTAATGTCCCACCTCAGCCACAGGGAGCTTGCACACATGTGAGGAGGATGGTACTGGAAGACGGGAAACGGTTCATCATAGCTCTTCAAGTTATTTCAATCTTCTGGTTAAGGCCATGGTGTCTTGTGGGGGGAGGGGTATGTGTAGTGTGTGTGTGTGTGTGTGTGTGTGTGTGTGTGTGTGTGTGTGTGTGTATTTTGCTTGCATGTCTGTTCACTCTGTACAAGCCTGGTACCCACAGAGGCCAGAAAGGGGTGGCAGATGCCCTGGACCTGGAGTTACAGATGGTTATGAACCACCCGAACTGGGTGCTGAGGCCTCTGAAAAAGTAGCAAGTACTTTTAGCTTTCACATCTCCTATGTGTTTTATTCTAAAAGATAGTTCATGTGGCACAAGAAACTTAGCTGTTTCTTATGATGCTGGCCTTGTTTTTATTTGACTTGATAGTTTCCAGTTGTTGATTCCACCAACTATATTCACTCTGTCTTCAACGCACAGAATAAAAAGTGAGAAAGATAACATAACATAATCTGTTTTGTTAATCATATTTAAGAAATGAAGTAAACTTTGAATACAATAGGGCAGTGGTTTTCAACCTTCCTAACGCTGCGACACTTTAATACAGTTCCTCATTTTGTTGTGACCTCCCCTCACAGAAGATTAATTTTGTTGCTCTTTATAACTGTATTTTTTCTGTTGTTATGAATCATAATGTAAATGTGTGTGTTTAACAGGTGAGCCCTGTTAAATGGCAGTTCAAACCCCAAACGGGGTCGCAACCCACAAGTTGAGAACCGCTACAACAGGTTAACTGGATGGTTATTTGTAATAGTCAATATGGTGATACCCCAAGAGGCCAGGTGAGGACACTTGCATTTAAGAGGCTTCTCAGGTGGGAGAAGCCAATGCAGTAGGTCTTCACAAAATTGAGTTCTGAGATCTTTGCAAAGTCTTCACTCTAAAGATACCAGGTATCTTTATCTGGAGTCAGGCTTTCCTCTGCATAGCCATGCACTCCAGATCCAAAGGATTTCTCACCAGGCACTTCCTGCCAGGCACCCCAGGACCTAAGTGTTTCTTTTTCTTCACTCTAGCTTCATGTGCTTCATTATCCAAATATGAGCCCCACTAAGACTCCTGGGTAGAGACTGCATATCGCCAATTTGAAGTTTTTGATAAGTCACTGAAATGGCATCAGCTTAGTAAATGTGGTCCACATACTAAGTGCCCAGCCCATCAGACATGAAGTGACTCAGCAAGCACACAGCACCTACTCCTGTTTGCATGGCTGCCTGCTACTTCTGAGTGCTTCTGAGGTGCTGCAACCTGCAAGCTTACCTACCACCTCCTTCACCCCATTTAGTTGAACAGCATCAGTTCCAACTGCTCAGTGTGAGCTATACCCCTGATTCCCCCACACTCCCACCAACACCAGCCCCTAGGTTCATCTCTAAGCACTTGCTCCTATCTCTAGCCCTTTCTCTCTCTCTCTTCCTCTCGCTCTCTCTCTATTACAACGCTCACTCCTATGTCCTTGTGGCTCACTTGAAGACTATATCCAAAAAGGCATCCTACAAATACAGCAGACCCTCTCATTCCCAAACCTGACTTTGCTTTGGTTTTCCACATAGCCCTTTAGGCTTCTCAGAGTGTCTTCATCTGTCACTCTTCACAACTGTCTAAGGGCTTCAACCCTAAGAGAGTTAAAAGTTGTCCACATTACCATTGTGTCCTTGAGAACATCATCTGGTATCCAGCAGATTATCAGTAAGCATTTGTTGAATGGATGAATGAATGATTCAGGCATGAGATATTGATGTCTACAAGGAAAGATGCTCTCTGGGGTTTACAGAACCAGATGTTGATGCAATAATTATGATGCAAACATATTGTTAGGTCTAAAGGAAACTCCAATCCCCAAACTTCTAAAGGCAGTCCAAGTATCCAGAAATAGGCTCAAGCTGGACTACAGGAGGCTTTCTGATGGTTAGATAAAAGCCAGCATTCCTCAGGACCTTGTGAAGCTGGTTCTCCCCTATCAGAAGGAGCCATTTCCCCCATTTTTACAGAAGGGACATATGGCTGCCTGTGGTGCCAGGCTCCATCAGCATCACAAACACCTGATATACATTTCAAAGTCTATGCTAGTATTCTAGCCCTTCTCACCTCCTTCCCTACCCTAAACTCCCTGCAGTCCACAGGCTTTCCTGCCCCCCCCCCATTCTCCTTATAACCCTGCTATTTTGGCTATATGCTCTCTCTGTTCCTGCCTCTCTCAGTATGTTTTCTCTATTCTTTATCTTCCCTCTCTTGCAGATCTCTAACCATGTTCAGTCTACATCTTTATCCCCCTCTGCTCTATCAGATGCTTCTTGCTGTTCTGTCTCTCATGTCCACAATAAAAACCTTCCCCTTAACCATGCCATGGAGAAGTCATGTCATGAGTTTATAAGGACAGTGGTTGCCAGGATACTAGAGAGAAGATTTAAGAAAGACAGAAACTCAGCCACTTATGGAGAGTTATGTCTCTCCATAGCAGAGATCCCTTGCCTAGGGTTAGTGAGGGTTGTTCTCAAGGCATCACCTGAAATCTCTACAGAAATGAGGGAATGTCCGATGTTTCAGTGTGAGGCTTCTGAGCAGAGCGAGAGACCCAAGGCCTCTATAGCAGGCACAATTTCTCAGCTGGGTGCCGCCAACTCAGATGTTTTCCTTACCACCTATCTCTGGAGCCAGTTCCTAGCAATTGTTTGTAGGTCTCTATTTAAAGCAGAGATAGGTAACAAAAACATTGGGGAGAAAATAATTTTTGAATCCATATATGGCTGCAATCCAATGTAGTACAATTATCTCTAAATATCTGTAAATAACTGCTTAAATATAAAAAAAATCATGATAAATAATTCAGTGTACTGGGTAGATGAAACCCATAGCTGAAAATGTTTTCATGAATCTTAGAGACGTCTCAAGACATTAACATTAGCCTCTAAAAGCATGCATGCAGACACAATTGCTAATGCAACACGTTTGCTTAAAAGTAATAACAGCCAACATTTATTAGACCAAATTGTATGCCCTGGCCTAAACCTGTATGCCAATTCCATCTCAGGTGCACTGTGCCCAGGAACTCACTGTGCCAAAAGATGGACACAGAGTGCCAGAAAACAGAGCCAAATTATTGAAAGATTACTCAATAAGTCCGTGTAAGGCATTCTGAAGAAAGAGTAGGGCTTTTGGCTCCTGCATGCTTATGAAATCCTGACCTTGCCCTGGTAACATCAAAACCAGGCCAAGTATGACAAGGAATGGAATTTGCAAATAAGCTCATATGACCTTTTGTATAAATAAATATGTGATCAGACCATGTGAGAAAAGAACAGTAAAAGTAATGGAGGGAACAGTCCTGGGGAGTTTTGGGGGGAGTTGTCTGTTGTTTGTTTTAAAAAAGCTGATCAGATCTTTTTTTTACATAACCCAGTAGCTGAATTCCTTGCTATTTAGACAAATAAACTGAAAGCTTTCCTCTTTATAAAATGCTACCTATGGATGTCTGTAGCATTTAATTCATTGCCCAAACTTGAAAACAGTAACTAACGTGAACAGACAAACATGATTCATCCATACAGTAGAATAGTATTCAATAATGAAGAGCAATGAACTTCCAAACCACAAGACAAAGAAGTAAACTCAATTAGATATTGCCATGTGAGAGAAGCCAGCCTAGAAAATCTGCATGCTGCTGCCAGGTGGTGGCACTTGCCTTTAATCCCAGCACTCCGGAGGCAGAGACAGGTGAATATCTGAATTTAAGAACAGTCCGGTCTACAGAGTTCCAGGACAGCCATAGCTACAAAGAGAAACTGTGTCTCAGAAAATAAAAAGAAAAGAAAAGGAGAAAGGAAGGAAGGAAGGAAGGAAGGAAGGAAGGAAGGAAGGAAGGAAGGAAGGAAAGAAAGAAAGAAAGAAAGAAAGAAAGAAAGAAAGAAAGAAAGAAAGAAAGAAAGAAAGGAAGAAAGAGAAAGAAAGAAAGAAAAGTCTATATATTGTATGGCTCAGGCTTTAGGATTTTCTAGAAATATCAAAACTATGAAGTAAAAAGATCAAAGCCCATGGCTAGGAAGGGATGGACAGGTGGAATTCAGGGCAGTTGCAGGCAGTAAAACTGCTGTGCGTGATGAAGTATCCAAACCCATAGACTCTGCGGCCCCAAGGGTGAACTCTAGTGTGAGCTACAGCCTTGGAGAACAGTAGAGGAGAGTGTCCGTGTAGGTGTGTAACAAAGGCCCTACCCTGGTAGGGGTTGTTGGTAACAGGGGCATCTCTCAGGAGCAGAATTTGATAACCATACCTTACTTTCTGCTAAACTGTTATGAACTCTTCAAAAGTATAAAGTTCTTTGGGGGTTTTTTTTATTTTTTTATTTTTATTAATTACACTTTATCCACCCTGCATCCCCCCATAAGTCCCTCCCTCCTTCCCTCCCAGTCTCACCCTCCCTCCCCCGCTCTCAGGCATGTCCCTCCCCAAGTCCACCAATAGGGAAGGCCCTCCTCCCCTTCCCTCCGATGCCAGTCCACCAGATCACATCAGGAGTGGCTGAATTGTCATCCCCCGTGGCCCGATAAGGCTGCCCGTTTTTTTTTGTTTTGTTTTGTTTTTTTAAAGAAAGAACCAGGTGAGCCTGTGGGACAGTGATACAATGGTAACCCTGAAGCCATAGAAGGAAGGCCACAGCACTGTGCCCTTGGCCTTGAGCTTGACCTAGAGTGTACAGATGCACAGAAGTCATTTTTTCCGAATCTACTGACTATATCCCCTTGCCTGTTCCATTCGCACCACATAGAATCTTTTTTTTTTTTATGAGCATCTAGTCTCCATGTACGTACATGCACCCTGTGCATGCTGGGTACCCATGAAAGTCAGCTAAAGATATCAGATCACTTGGAACTAGAGTTATGAGTGGTGGTGAGGCACCATGTGAGTTCTGGGAAATAAACTCAAGTCCTTCGCAAGAGCAACAAGTGCTCTTAACCACTCACTCATCTCTCCAGCCCCTCACACAAAACTCTTGTACTGTCATATTGGCTCGGGGGAAATGAGTGGATTTTTCTTTTGCTGAAAGACATGTCTAAGAAGTGGCAAAGTCCAGAATGAATGCCTTTGTGCTGACTCTACCCCAGTATCCTCTCTAACTTCTGGGGAGGTAGAGTAGCAACTAAAGGAATGGTTTGCTTTCCTGAACACACCAAGCTTCAGACATCTTTTACATACAGTTCCTTGCAGGCCTGAGAACGGCTTCCGTGTGAACAGAGGGAAAGCATAGACCCCCAGAGCAGCATCAGTATTTACCTACTTGTCTGAAAGAAAACAATGGGTTGTGGGTGGTGGCCATGAAGGACCAGAGAACCATTATTGCTGCAGAGTAACTGCCTTCTGGGAATTTCTCATCCTAGGGTGTTAGGCTGATTGCAATGCAGGAGCTGCGGCAGACTTTCCTGGGAGTTGTCCTCTTTGATGAAGAGGTGGAAAGGCCTGTAGCTCTGAAGCCATGCCAGAGAAGGTTGCTTCACAGCTGGCAACGACGCAGGGTGCGGCTGACACCCCCAGGAGCCAGCTGAGAGCTGCCACCATCTCTGTTTACTCTTGGGAGGCAGAGGCAGTGAGAAAATGAAGGATGCAGAGTGAGAGGCAAAGCTGTGAGAGAGTGCAGCTCAGCACAGACAGCTGGGTGCTTCGGGACCACTGGGCAGTCAATGTCTGAATAGATCTGTGGCTGCACCCAGTGCTGGACTCTTTCACACCTACGACAACCTCCCAAGACAACAAGCACATCACTCATCATGGGCCACTCTCCATGGATCTGAGCTATCACCTTAGCAGCTGGATTTTTACACAGGACACTGTTCAGTCATGTGGATAACCCCACTCTAATATGGCTAGAAGAACAGAAAGTATACAAACTTCCTTAGGAAGCTGACAGCACTTGTATGTAGCAGAAGGTGAAAGAGAAGACCGAAAACAAGCTCTCACTAGCTCCACAAAATTCTTCTAGTGCAGTGGGCTGGCCTCCACTGGATGGATATACTTCAAAGTCAAAAATAAATTGATGGATTCTGGGGCTTTAAATGCCAGGAGGGAGGTACATAGCTTCATCGGCCTCTTTAAATATCACATAATACTTACCATGTGAACCAACGAACAAGAAAGGTTTCCCAGGTCAGCAGTGTAGTACAAACACTTTGACCCATGTTCCTTAAAAACCAGCTGATCTTTGTGACAGGTTAAGTGCCTTGTGGCAAGAACTCTCAACCTCGATGGCACACGGAAACATTTAAGGCCATTGCATCTGGGAGGTTTACAAGGTGATGCTTAGGCTCCGCATCCTGAGCCTCTGCTTTAATTGGCTGAGAGCCTTTCCCCTCTAGAGACCAGCCATTGCCCAAGCTGAGCTTCCATTAGCAGCAGCACATGAAGGGCTTGTTGAACTGGATTTCTGGGACCAGTAAGATTGGCTACCCAACTTCATTCATTGGAACCCACTTAAAGGTGAAAGGTAACTCCACAAAGTTAGCTCCTCTGACCTCCATACCCATGCTGTGGCACACACTCACACACACAAGCGCACGCACACGATAATAACAGTAGCAGTAGTAGCAGTAGTAATAAATGAAATTAATAAAAACAGACTTCTAAGACCTACTCTTGAGGTCCTTTTTAATAGGTCTATGACATGAGAATATTCATGAGTAGCTTTGCAAGCAAATCCCCTGATAATACTAATGGGGGGAGGGTTGGTGGTGAGGAAACCACACCCTTGAACGGCACTGATGTTATCCCCCTCCGAATTGAGCCCTGAGAAGAAAATCCAGTGGCCTCCCATCTCAGCCACTCACAAAAAAAAAAAAAAAAAAAAAAAAAAAAAAAAAAAAACCCATATTGTGACCAACACCACTGAGGATATCTGTCACTGAACTTGCATAATCTCAGCTCCAGTCCAAGCTCACTGACCTGAGTTTTTATTTTAACACAATCCAGGCATGATTCATTTTACATCTGAGAACCCTTGTTCTGGGCTTATGAAGCAAATCAGTGCTGTGTTTGGTAGAGAACCTTTTCCTTTACAGCAGATGACAGCTCTCCATTGTAGGTACTTGCCTTGCTACTGGACACTGACAGAGCAAACCCTAACACAGGGGGCAAATACACAGATTGACTCTCCCACCATAAACTGATAACTGACCCCTCAAACCATGCACATTGTCTCATTGTCATCAAGCAGAAACCAGATGAAAATGACCAGGGTATAGGCCAAAGAGATGGCACAGTATATTTCAGATCTATCAGGGTGACTTTAAAAAATGATCTGTTCTTTGATCACCTCCCCCTGAGGGGGGAGCAGCCTTACCAGGCCACAGAAGATGACAATGCATCCATTCCTGATGAGATCTGATAGACTAGGATCAGAAGGAAGAAGAGGAAGACCTCCCCTATCAGCAGACTTGGGGAGGGGCATGCGTGGAGAAGGGGGAGAGAAGGTGGAACTAGGAGGGGAGGAGAGAGGAGTTTATGGGGGGATACAAAGTGAATAAAGTTATTATATTAAAGTTATAATATTAAAGTTATTATTAATTAAAATAATAAAATAAAGTTATTTTATTATTTTAATTAATAAAAATTAAAATAAAAAAATGATCAGGATAGGACAAGTGCTTAAGGTACAAGTAAATCTCACACATTCAGCAGCAGGCCACCACAGAGCCCATTTCTTCTACGTCTCACTTAGAGCCTCCTAGAGAATTCCCAGGTGAGTCCCTAGAGGGAGGAGAAGAGCAATCTCAATGGCAGACAGCTTTGACACCAGCTAAAACATCAGAAGTGATTTATCAGGACCTCCCAGGTCTCTTATCATCGACCCTTGGGAGAAAACATCTGATGCCATAGTCCATCTTGATGAAGAGAACAAAGCTTTTAAGCTCCTGGAGGCCAGGCTCTCTTATAAAGCTAAAGGAATTAAGACACCAGATACGAAGCCATGCCAGTGGAGGTGAACAGAGAACTGGGAAGTAAACTTCCTCTCATGCAGAAGCAAATATGTGGCAGAAGCAGCACCACGGGCAGAGAGCAGATTTCAATAAACAGTGTGGGGAAAATCGATATCCACTCGGGGAAACTTTGTTAGGGTCCATGCAGCAAAGCAGAATTCTCATTCAACAAACATAATTTGAAAGCTTTCTCAGGCTGTCTGTGGACATGCTGAAACCATGCAATTGTTCTGGAAGAACTTCCTCTGAACTTGACCATCTTTTGACATCACTGTCGCAGGTAGAGACAGATCTACAGTTGTCCCAGCTCATGACCACACCCGTTTTCACATCAGCAAGTCTTGAATAAACGTCACCTACTCAACAACAGGCAAGGACTGCTCCACACTCAGGGCTGGGAGGGTCAAGGAACATGAACTGCAGTGATTGAGGCTACCGCTTCAGTGCAAAGAGGAAGAGCAGGTGTGAGCGACAGTCGTGGGTTCCAGCACACAGGGGAGGAAAGAGAAGAGGGCTGTGCTGGCTGCAGGGCTATCCAGCAGCCATGGGGAGACAAGGCTGCCTCCGTGCTACCACACACTGTTGTCCAGAGAAGGCTATCGGGCAAAGTTCCAGATGTCTGTCCAGGGGCCCAGGTGGTGACCTTGGACTTAGCAGTCAGCGTCAGATCAGTTGATGCAGGTGGATGCGTCCTAACAATTCACTCTCGCTCTCCTTTTTGGAAAAAGAGTCTCACTGTCTAGCATGGCCTGAACTAGCTATGTAGCCAAGGCTGGTCTTGAGCTCTTCTAGCCTCTGCCTCCCATGTTCCGGGATTACAAGCCATGTGTCTCCATACCCGGTGACCCACAATTTCTTTTCTTAACCAAGGCAGCGGTTTTATTTAATAACTACACATCCTTCCTCTCTGAGTGTATATATGCATACACATACACCGCATCCATACACATACACATCATATACATGTACTACATGTACATTTACATGTACCACATACATGTAGTATGGATATATAACTTGAAAATTAATGAATGAAGCAATTAGATCAACAGAAAAACACAAATTTATGAGAATATATTAAAGCAGAAGTGGAGACAATAAATAGGCATTCTTTTAAGAAACGAATATGTATGATTGTGTATATGTGTATGTGTACGTGACTTCACATACGCACACATGTGTGAGGTACCCATTAAGGCCAGAAGAATATATTGAATCTCCTGGAGCTTGAGTTAAAGACAGTTGTAAGAAGCCTGATGTAGGTGCCATGAACCAATTCAGGTTTTCCACCAAAGCAGCAAGTGCTCTAAACTGTTGAGCAATCTCTCTAACTCCTAAATAGACATTCTTGATTTGGGGGAAAAAAATTATAAAATCTAGACTTTGAAGAAGATTTTAGTTCACAGCAGCTGGGTTTATCTACACAAGACCTGCACAAAATCAAGCCGGTCAGAATTCCAGCATGGATAGGGGTGAGGCCCCTGAGATCCCCAACCCTGTCTGCCTATCAGAGGAGGTACTGGCTGGTGATGGCTGCTAAGGGAGGAAGAGCCACTTTCCTTTGAGAATTTTGTTGTTCTTTGTTTTCTGTTTGCTGTTGTGTTTTTGTTTTTGTTTTTCAAGACAGACTCTTTGTGTGGCCCTCACTGTCTGGAACTTACTCTGTAGAACAGGTTGGCCTAGAACCCATAAAGATCTGCCCACCTCTGCCTCCTAAGTGCTGGAATTAAAGGCATTCGCCACCACTGCCCAACTCCTCTGGGAATTATTAACCTGGGGAAGCTGTTAGTAACAATTTTTTAAAAAAGGACATGAAGCTGGGCAGGAAACAGGACACCAGGAAGACTTGGAGGGAAATAGTGTGGAATAGACATGATCAATACATACTGCATAAATATATAAAACTTCCAAAGAATAAAATAGCAAATATTATTATACTTAAGAATCAACACTTATACTAAGCCATCAAATCTAACACCAAAAACTTTCTCATTTAGGTTTCTAGCAAGGTCCATTTGTCCGCTGTCAATCAAATCACTTAACATTGCTATGAAAGTTGGAAAGGCTATTCTTTCCTGTAATTTGTCCTCCTTTATATCTCAATAAACACTGTCAACTTCTCATGCAAATAACTAAGAGATCTTGGGTTTCTGTTTTGTTTTGGTTTTTTGTTTTGTTTGGTTTTGTTTTTGCTTGTTTGTTTTTTTACATAAGGGTCTTTTGTATTTGAGACCAGCTTTGAACTTGCTGTGTGGAGGAGGGAAGTTGACTGAACTCCTGGTCCTTCAGCTTTAACCTCTACCTGAATTCTTGGTGTTGCAGGTGGGAGCTACCCATCTCTAGTTTATGCAGTGCTGGGGATCAGGCCCAGGACTTTAGACCTGCCAAGCAAACACTCCATAAACTGAGCTACACACCCAGCCCAAGTCATTCTTACTTTTATTCTTTCATTTACTCTAATCCATCATACTGTCTTTTTGCGTCTACCACCACCTGTATTTCTGAATATGTTTATTTATTACAGTCTTTAATGCCAACAGCTGTGTCTGAGCAATTGTTGCTTCTCTTCTGGATTACAGCAAGACTCTTACAGCTTCAGTTTCTCACCCAATACAATTAATTTAGCTTCCGTAGTGATCACTATAAAATACGAAACAAACTGACCCTCCCAAAACTTTGGATGCAGAGGCTGGAAGATAAGGAGTCTAGGACCATCTTTAGCTATGTAAGGGAATTGAGGCCAACCTGGGATACATGAAGTTCTATCTAATAAAAAAAAAAAAACTTGAATATATAAATTAAAATGATTTTTAAAAAAACCATAAAATGTAATGTAGACAGACTCTCTCATGTATTGTATGGAAGCATCACCTGTCAATAAAAGCTGATGGCTTATTAGCTGAGGCAGGAAATAGAAGGTGGGAGTTCCGGCAGAGAAAGAGGAATTCTAGAATAGAGTCTGAGGAAGATGAAGCATGAAACCAAGGAAAGGTAACCAGCCATGTGGCACACTGAATAGAGTAAGCAAGTAAAATAAGTTATTAACTAGTAGGGGAATAAGCTTAGGGCCGAGACATTTATTCATAAATAATAAAGTCTCAGAGTCATTATTTCAATTATGAAAAACTTGGGATTACAAATGGTTCCCAATTTACCAGTTCTTAGAATCTTAGTTTAGAACCTGAGAGCAGGAACCGGAGCCTCAGGGCACAGCGCCACAGGCAAGCACTTCCCAACGCTGGTAGCAGTTTCCTAGCTGTGCAGAAGCTGTGCGGCTCTTTTCAAAGGAGGGCCTATGAGCTAACTCAGCCGCTGGGTGACAGAGCTGCCTGTGGTCTCTCTTGCACCCAGCCTCAGGGCACAGCAGCCACAGTTTTTCCCAAGTGCCACAGGGTTCCAGAGAAGGGTCCCAGAGTACTCTAAAAAGACCTAGTTGGCCAGTAGGAAAGCTACAACCCAATTCAGGTCCATGTGGGAAAAGCCTGCAGCCACCTAGACTCAGGCATGGGCGGGGGAGGACTGAAACCTCTCCAGACTTCGTAAGATACTTGGGAAGTTCTTATGAAAGAGAGTTAAGTAAATTAAAAGGAATAAGACAAATAAAAATGCAAAAAGCACTGACAGAGGGCATTTGGTTACAGTATAATTTTGTTATGTTTCTCAGCATAGAACTAATCATATTTTCAGTAGTGGTTACATTTTTATATATCCTCTTTAAGAGCTATCAGGAAAAAACAGACTTAGAGAAAAAAATACTAAAAACGTAAATGCTAGTGAAGACTATAGAAAAGAGATTGAAAAATCTTGTGATTCAGAATAAAGCAGCTTCAGAGGAATCCAACCTAAAGCCTACAGCACCACCTTGTGACAAGATCGCAGGATGGCAGCTCATTGAGACACTAGATAAATATACTTTAGCCATGAACCATTATAATCAGACTAAATATTATATTTATATTGTCAAGGATCAATTACTATATGAAGGTCTATATACTGAGTTAAGAATACAGATTCTGTTCAGTGTCACCTCAGAATAATGTCATACAATAGCTTATGTGTTTCATTTTACAGAATTCAGAAAATTAAAATATGTGCACCATACCATGGATTCATATTCAGAATCCCAATGGGCTTTTGCCTTGAATCCTGAAAAAGATTCTGAGATTGCACACTTATTAGATATGGTGGCTATCTTAGAAATGCCTTTACAGATTGAAGCTGCTGATGCTTCAACATATGTATCCAAAAAATTACAACAATATTTTAGACATTATGACACAGAACATTTTGTAGGTTTATCTCACAATCCTACAGAACAAACCATTGTAGAGAGAGCTAACAAGATTTTTTTTTAAATGCTTGTAGAACAGAAGCGGGATATGGGCTTTCTCAGAGATAGATTAAATCATTCTTTTTTGACTTTAAATGTTTTTAAATATCAATAAGACAGATAATACAGCTGCTGAAAATCACTGGATTTTAGAAAGGACTGCTAAATGAGAACAACCTATATATGTGATAACCTCAGACTGGAGACAGGAAGTGTATTGTGTTGGAGGAGAGGTTTTGCTTTTGTTTCAACAGGAGGAGAAGAGCAATGGATTCCATCCAAATTAATAAAAATCAGATATGCCCAGAAGAGAACCCCCCCTAAAGATCTTGGCTGCAGACAGGAAGAAATAATCAAGAAGAAAAACAAAACAGGTAAAGTATACACTGATCCCACCACATGAGAACAGCTCTAAGACTGGCTGAGACATGAAAATGTCTTCAGCCAGGACTTCAGTTATGCATAGCCAATACATTCTGTTGGCTACAGAGTCCTCAGGACTTATGCCATTCTTTCATACGGCATAGATAAAAAATGGTATTTCAGTTTGGTTATATAGTTCAGACTGGTTTATAAAGAAAGACAGATGCCTTTCACCTGTTCAAACAAAGAGCAGAGAACCATTTTCAGCTAAATTGTGCACCCTGCACATTCCATACATGTGTTTATGCAAAAATGTAGATTACCTGTGAAAGATTATATGTTTTCAGATCAAAAGGACCAGACACCAATGAAGTTAAAGTGGCCTTGACAGGATTGATTCTGAAGGATGCTGAGATACTGAGATTTGTTTGTTTCAGCACCCTTCTCAATCCAGTCACAGACTGCCTCAGTCATTGTTTTCTTAAAACTCTTCATCCAAAACAACTTTATCTAATGGTAAAGTGAAAAGGGGAAGAAGGGAGGAAAAAAAAGAGGGTTATAGGAATAATATAAGAATAATAGGATAAAAGGGTAGATTATTAAATCTATTCTTAACCTAAAGAATAATTACTAATTTCAAATATTTTAACATTGGCATATATTATTCTATATTGATACAAATATAAAGTTATTTTGATACACATATTGTAAATATGTTTAATCCTAGTATAAGGGTTATGAAACTCATTTAAAAATGCAATGTAAAGTTCTAGTATTTGAAAGCTATTATTACAAACTGGTTAGGATAATTAAGAATGCAAGTTAGTAGTCAAACAATCAAACTCATGATCATGCATGTTAGATACTAGTTTAGTTAATTACAGACATGGTTCCTAGGTCGAACAAATTAGCTAAATATCTAGAAATAAGCAAAGCTTGCCTACTCAGATATACTATAAATAGATGGTCTTCAAAAACCTCAGAGATCTACACAATATGGCATTTAAAGATGTTTTGTTAATAAAAGTTTGAGGGGTTTTGTTGTTGTTGTTTTTGTTTGTTTGTTTACAATGAGACAAGTCAGCTCCTGGAAGCACCCTTTTCAACTTCAAAGAAGATAATGGGCATCAACAAGCCTCCATATGGAGTTTGCTTTTAAGTGTGCTTCCCTCTGCTTACTAGGTGCTGGAATGAAAGGAATGCACCACCAGTGCCCAGCTGACACAGCAGTTTCTGAACAAAGAAAATAGTGTATTTCTTTATTAATAAGAAAGTGCATTTAGGTATTGGTAGCATACAAGAACTATTTGGAGAAGAGATATTGTTACATGAAAACAGGCAAAAAAAAAATTATTTAGTATTCTCCACTATAAACCCAGTACCGCATTCTCTCCTAAATGGAGGGATTATAGGATCTCCGACTATCACTTGGCTGTCAGGGTGTTTGTTTATTTCTTTGTTTTTCTTGCTTGCTTGCTTGCCTGCTTGCTTTTTTTTTTTTTTTTTTTTTTTTTTTTTTTTTTTTTTTTTTTTTTTT
>NW_026592732.1:10798631-10799417 GCF_907164565.1 Psammomys obesus
CGCCATGATGCATGAGCATTATTGGTAACATAACTGTGCACAGTAATAGTTTCAGGCCATAGAGGAATCTTTTGAACCACTGGAACTTTTCTACAAGTACGAATAACCAAAACCGATCTAGTAGAGAAACCAAGTGGTCCACCGCAGAGGATTCCTTTGTCTTTTTTATTTTCATAATTTGTTTGATTTTATTTTATATGTATTGGTGTGAGGGTGTCAGACCCCTTAGCAGCAGAGTTCCAGACAGTTGTGAGCTGCCATGTGGGTGTCAGGAACTAAACTTGGGTCCTTTGGAAGAGCAGACAGTGCTCTTAACTATAGAGCCAGTGCTCCAGGCCGGGATTCCTTTCCCTTTGTTTGTTTATTGGTTTGTCTGTTTGTTTTGGACAGGGTTTATGTGTGTAAGTGTGTGGAAAGCTCCAGAAGTCCAATAACTCAGTTTCTAGAGAATGTTAAGCTCAAACTCAGAGATCCCTCTGCCTCTGCCTCTGACTTCCTAGTGCTGGAGTTAAAGGTGTGTGCCAGGGAGCCCTGCTGGCTTTGCCATCTCAGTATTATCTGTCAGGTTGTTTCTCGGGGGGAAAACTGTGCTCAATACTGAGTCTATGACAGTTAAAGTTTCTGTATTCCAATACTCATAAGATCTTGACAGTGTTGCATGCATATGAAAAGGCACTGGCCCACACCCGGTGTTTTTGAGGCAGGGTTTATCTGTGTGAGCTTGCTGACCTGCAACGCACTCTGTAGACCAGGCTGGCCTTGAACTCAGAGATCTGCCTAGCTCTG
>NW_026592732.1:10799427-10855198 GCF_907164565.1 Psammomys obesus
AGGAGAAGACTCTTGGACAGGAGCTTGAGTAATAGACAGACTTTATTGGCTGGCTGGAATTCTGCTGGTTGTTGTCGATCCCTGTGTAGCCCTGAGATTTTCTTGAGGGAGCTTGTTATGCCATGATCACAAGACCCTCAGAGACCACCAGGAGGTGACTCAATGCAAGAGCAAGAGAGCTTTATTACAAGAGCAATCAGATTTGGGACCCAAGTTTCATTGACATGGCAGTAGAGAAGTGGGACCCCAAGCCCTGGGTTAACAGGGCTTTTAAAGGGAAAAACTTAAAAACAAGGAGTTTCAATGAGAGCAAGCAGGGGAGTTCATGCCTTGATGTTACAGGATTGGGTAAAAGCTATAGGGCCAAGGTGACCTTCTACATAATCACAATTGCCATTCTTCTAAACTACATCTGGAACATTGGGGAGAATTTTCCCAAACAGTTCTCACTGATTATTGCCAGGGAGATTGTCTCTATTTTCTATCAAGTATTTATTCTGTGATGTTTTCTGGAGACTGTTGCTAGGAAAGATTAACTTTGTTTTCTGCTAAGTGCACATTCTGTGCTATTTCCTGGTACCTGAGTTCAGCTCCTGGTCAAGATGGCTCCTCATTTCAAAATGGTGTCAACCAGGCTAACTTAAACTCTTCATTCTCCCATTTCTTTGTTCATAAAGAGGCCAATCTTCGGATCTTACAGTCCATGGTCAGCCTCAAACTGGTGGTAATGTGTTCACATTACCATCAACTGTATAGTCCCTAGTCTTTGCTTAATATATCCTAACAACTTGTTAAGCGAGTGGTCCAAAAATGACCAAAAGCATTCTGCCTTTGAGCTGTTATAATTCTGGCTTTGTACATCCGTATTGCAATATTAGTTCCTACTCCAGCTAAGCAGGTCCCCAAGATAATAGCTAATGTCAGGGATCCCCCTTTGACTTAGCATTTCAGCCTAATAGGTGGGATTTTTGACTGAAGGTCTCTTATTCTGAATTGATTTCAGTTCTGACAATAGGACCACTGGCATCAAGGGGCCAGGAAGGTTGAAATGCCAGTCAAACGCTGGGCAATGGGCAATCCTCAGAAGCATCTGGTTAGTTGGTCCACCTGAGGAGGCAGTAAGAAATCATGTCAGCTTCCAACAAGTTCAGATCTCAGCTTGCAGTCTCAACCAGCTGAAAATCTGCTGAGACAAATTCAAACTAGAAATTTGTCTAATAAATGGGGAAAGTGAGAACTCCCAAAACCAAGGAAATAACTCATCTCGGGTCCATTTGAGCTATGTCAGATTCAGGTCTCATGACTTTTTGATTTCCTGAAACTCATGAATTTTTAATTTACAAAAGGAAATATATAAAAAGACTAAGAAAAATAATATATCAACAACATTTTACCTGAAAAACGGGTAAAACTGTATCCAATGGAATGAGTATCAATTCTTAGCTGTTTGTTCTGTAAGCTTTATAAACAATTTAAATGTATCCATGCTCTGAAACTTAAACTGTCTGCACAGCTGTTGGTAATCAGCCATCATGCCATTTCTTGTACACTGGAAAGTTAGGCAGAAGTGCATTAATGGTATTAGTATTAAACTCTGGATGCTTGGACTTTCCCTAACAAAGCAACCAGAAGGAATGGGTTTAAAATATTCCTAAATTCTGTATCAAAATCTACCTCAAAGATAGCAGATATTCAAATATATATTTTGGAAAGATGTTCTTAGCGTGATGAGAAGCATCTCTAAATCTATTTCCAGAAGACAACCAAGAGAAAATTAAAATCTCGAGCTTGTGACTGGATAACAAGCAGTCAGTGTTTCATCAGCTTATCCCAATTCTTTTAATCAATATTGTAACGCTGAATTTCTGAGATTTTATAACAATATAAGCATATCAATAGCAGAGTAGGGGGAACATCTGAAATATTATCTTAAAATATTTATTTAGACCCTTTAATTGTTTACTAACTTTGAAACATTTTTCCAGATCTTTAAATAATAATTTTTTAATTTTCATAACTTAAATTTTTATATCCTCAAATTTTATATAAATTCTATATCTTTTAATCCAGCTATTTATCATTAAACATAGACAATTAACATGAAGCCTGTAGGAAAGGCAAACCTGTTTGCCTTTTTAAATGACCTAGTACCTGGTAATTTTAACTAATTAATAAACTAACCAATTAACTAACAATGTATCTAATTATCTGCTCTTTAGCTGCAAGGCTACTATTAGCTTAGATTAGCCATCAATGTGATCAGAGGCCTAAGAAGGGTAAATTATGAGCTAAATAAATGTACCAATCCATGTACCAATCAAAATGACAGTGACAACTAATCAGTCCATCACCCTAGGCAGTTATCCCTGGCTCCTGTGGTCTTATGGCATCATGAACAGAGGTGGTCCAATGACCAGGCACAGAAAATGAGAGACTGTTTCTGTGAAGAAATAGATGAGAGAATGACTTCACCTCACCCTTAGCAATGTGAAACATTGACTCTCTAGGTGTCCACAGTTTTGTCCACAGTTTAGGCTAGGCCCTAGCAGTGGGCCAGTTGGGGCAGTCTTGCCCCATGGTTAGCATACCGTAATCCAGAGTCACAGTCATCTGTTGTATCCCAATCTTCTTGGAGACCTTGGGGGAGCTACTGCCAGGATTTTGGGACTCTGTCATAAAAAGCTTACATATGTTAAAATGCCATATTCATCGGATCTCTGACAAACTTGAGGGTCAACATATCTGAATTATTTTTTATCTATCTTTAATTATTTATTTTAAATTGCATCCTATAAAACAGAATACCATAATCTCCAATTCTGGCATATTCCTTAGGTAAATGGTTTGAAACCACATCTCTCCCAAATAAATTTACATAGGAAAACTTTATAGTTATCCATCCTGGGCTTAACTTTGAAAACATAAACAAAAGACTAAATAAAGCTCACTCTTGAAACCAACTGCAGACATTAGCATAACTTCAAACATCTTTCTGAACTAAAATCAAGGCAAAACTTTCAATCAGATACAATACATAGAAGAGCTAGCAAATCTTGCTCATCCTATCATATTGCATTGAGATTGAACAGCAAAAAAGCTTAAAGGATAGAGAATTAAACACAGCTGGCAACCTTAGCAGAGACGGACAATTCTTGCCATTTCAAACCTTTTGACCAGAAGAAACAGCATTAAATCATTTATATAGGAACTGGCAACCAGGCATATATTTTATATAACAATTAACAATGACTTGAATATAACCCTGTACAACCCTGGGCTAACATGGAGCTGCAATAAAGAACTTAATTTTCTTATGTTCTTTCTTATATTCATTTTGCATTGAATAAACATCAGCCTTTTACAGAGTGCAGGGAATCATATGAAAGAAGGGGAGTTTGATGTGGAAAGGATAGGAGCTCCACAAGGACCAAACATATCTGGGCACAGGGTCTTTTCTGAGATGGACACTCAACCAAAGACCATGAGAGGATAAAACCTAGAACCTCTGCTCGAATGTGACCCGTGATAGCTCAGTAATCAATTGGTTTCCCATAGTAAGGGGAACAAGGACTATTTCTAACAGGAACTCAATGACTGGCTCTTTGACCTCCCCACCTCCCAAGGGAGGAGCAGTACTGTTAGGCAACAGAGGAGGACTTTGCAGCTAGTCCTGAAAATACCTGACAAAACGGAGTCATATGAAAGGGGAGGAGGTCCTCCCCTATCAGTGGACTTGGAAAGGGGCAGGGAGGAGATGAGGGAGGGAGGGTGGGATTGGGGATACAGCTGGGATACAGAATTAACAAAATGTAACTAATGAGAAAAATAAAAATTAAAAAAAAAACAGCCTTTTAAATGGAGAGCAGCATATTTTGCAGGGTTTTTTTTTCAAATCATATTTGCAGGTGTAAAAAAACAAAGCAAGTACAGTTCATATCCTCTATAACATTCTATATACCTTCAGGTTAGGCTTTTTCCTGTTCCATTCTTTTGATTTAGCCAGACATTTCTCTTTCTTTTCAGACAACCTAAAAAATTTTTATTATATATCTATATACTGTTTTATTATATTATTCCATGGATTTTTATGCTCCTGACACGATACACTGTAAAACTGCAATTTTATTAATTGGCTCAAACAGTATGGCTTGGATTCATCTGGTAAAATTAATAAATACCAAAGTCTGTTGTCCTCCTCCAAAGGATTGAAAAACTGTTCCAAATTCCCTATTAGACTGCTCAAGGTCATTGTTTAAAATGCCTGATAAACTTTAAAATGTTTCATAGCCTTAAACATTTTTCAAAACCTGTTTTAGCAATATTAAAATAAACATAATTTTAGAAGAAATCTGTTTTTGCAATATCAAAATAAAGTATCCTTTTTAGGAATGAAGTCACAAAGCATAACCATAATTTCAAAAGTCAAAACCAAATTTTATCAATGTAAACAATTCAGTACTTTTAAAATCAATACCAAATGTATTATTTTGATATTATAAACTTTGGCTGCCAGCAAGAAAAGTTCTTGTATACAAACACATGGAGGAGCAGTTTTAATATTTTATATAAGCAGAGTTTCAAACCTTATTATTTTATAAACCCGGTCTTTAAGACAGGACAGAGGTTATGTAAAATGCCATATACTTAATAGCCAATAATCAGACATCAAGATATATAGAACATAGTAAACTTATATATTCAAAACCAGACAGACAAAATTTATTTTTACTTCTTTTAGCTGTAATTTCAAGGGAGAAACATCTTGCTACCTGTTGAATCCAATTTTTATGACCATAGAGGCTTGCAACTTTCTTACCTGAGAAGCTGCTGTTGCCCCTTTAAGAGCTGTCTGCTTGCGCAAAAACCTTTCTGCGCAAAATCATGCATTCCCAAGCAACCCGAAAGTAAGACCTCTGCCACCAGAGACCTGAGCCAGCAGAGACCAAAGCATTGGTAGGGCAAGACTTTGAATTTAACCTTTAAACATATTTAATAACTCTTAATTTATAACTAAAACATACAAAGCATATTAACCATTTAAGATCAATCAAAAAACATAAAATAATTATTAATATGGGTTTGATCTCTGGTTGGAGCTCCTATAATGTCTGCAACGTTTTAAACTGCTCACAATTGTCCCAAGTAGGCTGGTGAGTAAAAAGAACAGTTTCAAAAAGATCAATTAAGTTAGCATCTGGTGGCCCATAAGGGAAGAGCCATAGAATCTGCCTCTGGTTTCAGAGAGCCTGTGGAAGGAGGATTGTTAGTGAGGGTCAGAAAAGGCTTGATCCATGGAGGTGGATGAATCACTAGATCCCTCCAAACTACAATATAGGGCACTTGGTCTGGGTGCCCACATGCTTTCTGAGACTCTATCTCCCATGCAAGGATGGTGGGAAGGTGGAAAGTTAATTCTGACAGCCAGCCAACATTGAAGATGGGCCATTCCAAGTTGCAAAAAAATCATCATTTTTCCTTTCCTCACATTAACTGAAAGACTGTGAGCAAATAGTCTTAACTTCCCTAAAATGAGTCAGAACCAAGGCAAGGGGTTTGAAAGTAGCCTGTCCCATATTGTCAGTCAGTCTATTCATCAGAAGAATTAAAAAACATAAAAAGGACAATTTCAACAAACAGTAAGTCGCACAGAGATGGAGCCAGCTGTCTCAGGCAAAAGTGAAACTAAAGACAATAAATCACAGCTTGTAGTGGGGCTAATTTCCCAGGACCAAAACTGAAATCAAAGAAGCAAAAAGAGCCATGGCTTTGGACACAAGCAGAACCAAGCATTCTCAGGTAAATGCAAAACCACAAACAATTAATCATACACAGAAATGAAGCAGTAGCTCTGGCTCAAAGTCAAGCAGTAGACAATCAAACACAGAGATGAAGTGAAACCAAAAACCTGGCTTGTAAAAACAGACACAGTGGTTGTGTAGTCATACTCCCGGGCCTTCAGATTCTTGCTCCAGTTTCCCTGCAGCAGAAACTCCAAAGTGGTGGATGGTCCTGACTCACAGACCTGCAGATTCTCACTCCGGTTTCCCTGCCACAGAAGTGCCAGAGCAAAACTGATGAGGTCAAAAACGTCTTTTTGACCCGAGCAGATGTAGGCCCCCAGTATATCTACCTTATCTACATCTTGCGACTTCTACAGATACCTCAAGGCCTTTCAAAACAAAGAACAAAAAGTAAAGGCAAACAAACACTTAAAGCAGACGGACAACACAGAAGACATTTACCCGCGGGATTAAACTCTCTGGGTTGGTAGTCCTAGAAGTCCTGAGGGTTCCTGGTCAGGGAACCAAATGCTATGCCAGGATCATGAGACCCTCAGAGACCACCAGGAGATGACTCAATGCAAGAGCAAGAGAGCTTTATTACAAGAGCAATCAAATTCGGGACCCAAGTGTCACTGACACAGAAGTAGAGAAGTGGGACCCTGAGCCCTGAGTTTACAGGATTTTTAAAGGGAAAAATTGCAAGCAGGGGGTTTCCATAACAGCAAGCAGGGGGGTTCATACCTTGATGTTACAGGATTGGGTAAAAGCCATAGGGCCCAGGTGACCTTCTACATAATCACAATTGCCATTATTCTAAACTACATCTGGAACATTGGGGAGAATTTTCCTAAACAATTCTCACTGATTATTGCCAGGGAAATTGTCTCTATTTTCTATCAAGTGTTTATTCTGTGATATTTCCTGGAGGCTGTTTCTAGGAGAGGTTAACTTTGTTTTCTGCCAAGTGCACATTCTGTGCTATTTCCTGGTACCTGAGTTCAGCTCCTGGTCAAGATGGCTCCTCATTTCAAAATGGAGTCACCCAGGCTAATTTAAACTCTTCAGGTTTCTCTTGGGGGGGGCTTAAGGTGGGAGAGGGTGTTTTGAGAAAGGGTTTCTCTGTAGCTCTGGCTGGTTTGAAACTAATTGTTGTACACCAGACTGGCCCCAACTCAGAGATATCCCTGTCTCTGCTTCTCTGCTTCTCAGTGCTGGGTTTAAAGTTCTGTCCTACCACCACCTGGCTGCCAGAGGAAGGGGTTTCTTTTTTCCTTTTCCAGACATGCTTTCTGTGTGTACCATTAGCTGTGCTGGACTCTCTTTCTAGACCAGCCTGGCCTGGAACTCAATGAGATCTGCCTACCACAACCTCTCTTAGTCCTGGGATTAAAGGCTTTTGTCACCAGGCCAGGCTCAGAGAAAGCTTTTAAGCAAACAAACAAGTAAAAAAAAAAAAAAAACCTCACCCATATTCTCATCATTTTTCAGTTAAACAAAACAGTTAGCAGGAGGCAGATTACAGAAGCCAAAAAGCAAGGTTTTACATCTAAAGATTTTGATGGCTTAGGCCTTTGCCTTACTTTTGGCAGGTGATGCTGTCTGCTCATGTTGCTGCCTGAAGAATGTCGTGGTGTCAGTTGTGTAAGGTCTGCAGCCCTGTTCCATTCCCCATTGGTCTTAGTGAATGAGCCCAATTATGGACTTGTGTATATAGGTATAAGACGGAGGACCTGCTGTTCATCCAGTAAGAATGGGCTGTAAAGGCCCAGTACACACCAATAGCAGAGAAGCTGGGCAGGGGACCAAGAGAACACAGAGTGGTGTCCATGATCTGATTTATGTCTTTGTCTCTTTCTCTTTTGAGTGTTTCTCCAACCCTGGCAAGGTGCTTTCTAATTATTCCTGGTGGATTAGCCTAGAAGCAGCAGGTCTCTCCCAGAGCCACATATAAGCCTGTTTTTTGCATTGGAAGTGGGTCTAAACCTCACCAATTTTGTAGGACTATTTCTGTAAGGGACTCTAAGTGTTGTTTCAACAGAAGCAGAAACTTTTAATACTTCCTGGATTGCAGTGCAAAGTTATGGCAAACAGTGGCAGTGTTTCTCTGGGGGCACATAAGGACACCATGCCTCTGGAATGATTGTTCCCACTTCTGGGAACTGTATGGCTCTCAAGAATGTGGTCAGAACTGTAGCTGTGGAAGACATAGGCCCCACAGCACACAGGGGTGCTGCCCCTCTGTGAGATGTCTGCTGTTACAGACAGTGGAGCTATACTCTTGACCGTTTTGACATTTGTGACCCCATGTATGAAATATGTTGCCAAATGTGGCTGGGCAACTGATGTCTACCAAAAAAAAACAAAAAACAAAACAACAACAAAAAACCACAAAACAACAACAACAACAACAAAAAAAAAAACCCACCATGGTTCCAGGCAACTGCAATTTTGATGTGGGCTTGTCCTCTGGTGAGCCCACCACAACTCATCCCATCCCATGAACTCGCCAAGTTTCTCTGGATGCCTGATCATTTCTCCTGCTGTGACAATCTTTTACCCAGTGCCAATGAGGTAGACCTCCCCACCCACTGGATGCCACAGAACCTATCTTTCTCCTGTGTGCCTGTGACTCCTGGCACAGGCTCGGTGCCATGTTCACTCCTTCTCACATGGGCCCTGGGACACTTGTCCTGAGGTGTCCCAGCTCCCACTGCCTCTTGGACCAACATTGGTTGATTTGAGGTCCTGTGCTGGATTCAGTCTTCATTTCCATGAGGACCTTTGCACCAGTTATTCTGGCTTCCTTCAGATCATACCACGTTCCCTAAGAGAGCCAGGACTTAATCCCAGTGCTACCCTTGTCCCTGGCCCAGCTCAGACCCTGCACAGCACTGCCCATCAGACACTGGAAGTAGTCATCTGGTGAGCCAGTTGATACTCAGGGAGAACTTGTGACAGCTGATCTCTAATAAGCTGTTCCTTAAATGTACGTAGGAAAGTTATGAATTGCAATATTGGAGCATATTTTGAAATAAGAAGTTTTGTTCTGGAGATTGGCCCAACATTTCAGATCATTTACTGTCAGAGAAGACAAATTTGAATCCCATGAATCATAGAATAGTGGGATCAGAATGAACGCACATATACGCTCACACACACATAAACGTGTGATGATCACAGTGGAACAAAAGATCTCAGGTTTCAAGTCCAGCTTGGAGTTTGCTCTGTATAATTAGTTCCACAATATTAGAAATAAAGTAATTTTAATATTTGGCTGCTTTGCCTTTATTTGTGAAAACTGGTGAGACAAATTTCAATACACCAACTTTAAGAGGTCATCTGTGACTCTCAAATAACTTTGGACATTTTTGTATGACACTTCCTTAGTGACTGCTAATCTAGTAGTAAAAAGTTAGACATTTTGCAAGAAATGGCTGTGGAGTAGGAAAACTTGAATTTTCAGCCTTTTCTAACAGCCCTGAGGATGGGAGGTCAGTTTTGAGCAGCCTCAGCTGAAATTAGCCAATGACACCTCCCGTGGTAGACCAGGAATTACTGGTATCCTGAGGCTTGCCAATTCCGGAGAGTGGAAGATGCAGTGTGAGTCTAGTAGTTAGAACTGACAAGGAGCTCCGTCAGCCATGGCCAGTGTCCCACAAACTCAGTCAACGGTCTAAGGCAAAGGTCCTATTGAGCTTCCTACTGCAGGGCAATGAGCTATTGGCACACATAGGTTCGGGGGTCAGAGGTCAGTCCTCCTTCAGAGCTGTTACAGGATGCTGTGGGCCAGGGCTCCCAAGTCCAGAGTTCTCTATCACATCTCCACTCACGGACTGGGACTGAAGCTCTGGGCTCAGTCCTGGTGGCAGGCGCCTCTTGACTGGAGCCTCATTGGTGGATTCCTGTACTCCTAGTTCACAAGGGCGACGACCCAGACCACGTCTTCCAGTTGACATATGGTAACTAGGAGAAGATAGGCCCAGAGGATGTGGTGGGGCTGTGGCTGGGTCAGGCTTCTGGACCTCATCACGTTTGGCACCTGATGGTTGCCTGGAGGTGTGGCACACCCGGGTGTTGCAAGAAATTTTACTGTCAGTGTCTATAGACAGAGGAGAGCGTGACACCTGGGGAAGCCGGTGATGCCTCAGGCCCCAAGGTTTTTTTGGTACTTTGCTCACCCTCCAGGTGGTGAGCCCCTGAGTGGTAGGCCCCATAGTCTCTGTGTGGTCCACAACTGCCTGATCTTTGCCCCGTTTCCACAGCTCATACCGCTCAGGCTGTAGGATGCGCACAAAGGCGTCCATAGAGAAGCTCACCCGAGCCTCCCCACAGCTGCACTGAGACGCCACCTTGCCGTAGTCGATCCACCGCGGGGTGGCGAAGTTGATGGCCTCCGCACAGTTGAAGCCATGGTTGAAGCCGGCGTGGTAACCATAGGGAAAAGTGACCATGAACTCGCCAGCCTCCTGGGTCATGCGGCCAAAGGGGATGCCATTCTCCCTGAGCACGGTGGGGGAGATGAGCGCCACCTTGTGCCTCAGGAAGGCCTGGCAGCCCCGGGAGCTGGCAGGGAAGAGGTCCCTGGCCAGGAGCTCCAGGCGCTGGCCATGCTCAGGGGGCACAGCATACCACGTCTTGGGCTGCCCAAAGTGCAGGTAGTTGATGCTGTACAGGTCCATGTCCTCCGTGTGCCACGCAAACGTGGTCTTCCACATGCCAAAGTACAGGTAGGGCGTGTTGACGCCCTCGATCACAATGCCACATTCCTGTTCCAATAGGTCCTGAATTGTTCCCAGGTGTCCCACATTCCAATGTTGAGTCTTCCCATCAAACAGGGAGCCGCTGACATCGGCACCATAAATTGGTGACCCATAGAGGCGATTTTTCCAGTATTTTCTCTCCAACTCTTCAAAATTCAGGTGTGGTGGGGTCCGGTATTTTTTACTGTTGGCTAGGTGACGGTACTGCCCGACCGTCATGGCTTTCTTCTTCTTATGATATTGTGTGAACACACCCGCGTGCCCAGAGACCACTTGCTGCAGGGGCGTGGCTATCAGGAGATCCGAGACATCCTCATAGGACTGCCTGGCTCTCCACTCCTTGGGCGGGATGACCTTGGCCACGCCGGCTCGGTGTGCCCCTTGGGACTCCATGTAGGCAATGTATTTGTCAAAATCATTAAACTCTTCCTTGGTTGGACGAAATATCATTATGCTGCAATTTGGATTCTGAGAACAGTTGGACTTAGACCGCATAGCTTCCAATTTAAACACCAAACTCCTCTCTATGCACAGAGGAAGTAGAATTTTTTTTAACAAATGAATTGTTGTGGGTGTGATGTAGCAGAATCTACCAGCCAGCTTCTGTGTAAGTGATGGGACTAGCTTTCCTTAGGCTTGCTGACTAGCTAAGAGCCAGCACTCTGGCTGTCAGGCTCGGTCGGCTAAGGCAGCCTCAGCCTCCGCTGCGTTGCTCAGTTGGGACCCGGTTTTTTGCTCTTGTTGTCTCCCTGATTGTGTAGACTGGAGTGTAGAAGAATGTCTTCAGGGACGTGACTAAAACAAAATCTGAAAGAATAAAGTTTGAAAATGTTTAGAAAAAGCTCTCAGAGAAATGCAAATTAAACAGTCAGTTGTATAGTACTTTCAGAGGTCCAGGCCTTACTTAGAAGGATGCCAAGGTCTAAGCGGTTGATAATGCTGCTTGTAAAAACCATACCCTGCAAACTACACACACCTGTCAACAGTGGCGTGGAGAAGGGCATGGTTGCATCTCATACAGCAGAAGGCCGTCACGTGAGGAAGATGAATGTGTCATACAGGAACCAATTTTATAAAGGTGATATCAGAATGTTCTAATCCAAGAGGATATCTATTACATGATTCCATCTACGTAAGATTGAGATGAGACTAAGAAATTTATGTTCAAAGATCACAGAGTGGGTAGCTCTGTGAAAGAGAGAGGTGTGTGGGTAGGAGTCTCAAGATTTGCAGATGTTGATCTACTCAGCACCCCAATGCTGCTTATTGCTTATCAGAATAGCTCCTTGTGATCATTCATCTAGCATGATGATCTTTACAAATGGCTCTGTGTTAGTTTAAAATAGTTTAGGAAATAAGCACCAATGCTAAAGGGACATACATGTAATGGAAAAGAGTTGGTTTCTTTGTATATTGTGTAAATATGCTTTTGTTCTAATCCCAAGTGTGGGATTTTAGTTAGGCTATAGTTTGTCCACACCTGTGAATTGTCACATATGGGGCTCCATCTTTTGACAGCTGGTTACAGCCTTTTTCATGCCTCATGGAGAGGGGCATAGTCTAGGACTCTGAGAGTATAAATATGAGAACAAGAAAGAGACGGTGTGGTGTTTGGTGGGGAATTTGGTGTGGCATTCTAGAGTGGCGTTTTGTGTCATGTTCGGTGTTGAAGGGGAGGAGTTTGGAGAAACCAGAGACAGTATGGCAGCTTAGGGCAGACAGAAACGCTTCAGGGCACAGCAGTATGGAGACTGCTAGCTGCATCTGTGGTTGATGGAGATTGGTGAAGAGCCCTAAAAGAACCCTGTGACCCTAACTAGCCAGGAGAAGTAAAGGAGTCTGGGACCCCTCCCCCCACTAACCTTTTCTCTCTCCTACTGAAGGTTGGGGGGTTGATGGAAGGGAGGTAGAGGCCTAAACACCCCAAATATAGTAGAGTTTTTAAAAAGACCACTACCGGTAGCTTTCTGCTTCACATACATAATTGGATTAGAAGGAAAGAAGGTGCTTAGAAATGAACCAAATATTCAGTCAAAAAATCTAGATAATTAAAATGTAGAGGGAAAAGAAGAGATTGTTAAGAGAAAAGTAAATTAAATACAGGTCATGCCAGGTGTGGTAGCACACACCTGTAATCCCAGCACTTAGGGAGGTAGAGGCAGGCAGGATCACTGTGAGTTTGAGGCCAGCCTGGTCTACAAAGCAAGTCCAGGATAAGCCAAGGCTTATCAAGAAAAACCCTGTCTTGGAAAACCTAAATAGATAGATAAATAAGGATCATGCATTTCTTTAACTCACATTATGTGATTTTATGGTCACATAAATGTTTTTTTCACAACTGGTCCTATATAGCCCAATACAGGATGACAGAACTTTTCCCTATGAGTAAGGGCTGTCCAGATACAGGAGGGAAGTAAATGGTAGGTGTTCAGACAGTTTCTCCGTGGCTGTATCAGAAAAAGACCAGAGAATGTATGTGGTTGTATGGAGGATCAAACACATGATAATGACTGGTCATTCCATCTACCCTAGATAAAAAAGAAAATGAGAGCACTGAGGGTAGTGGAAAGAGAAGGAGATACTATTTCATTCTAAGGCTAACTTTTTCCATTAGGTCAAATATCTCTGTTAGGGTGCTGCGAAATATGGGGTGCCAAGCATGGAATACTGAAAATAGTTTCTAAACTAGCCACATTTTAAACTGAATGTTTTTACCTGTCATATCTTCCCTAGTTTTTACTTTATGCTGTTAATCAAATTTTACCTCCTTTCACAATCTCTCTCCCCAAATCCTTAATTCTATTCTACCCTTTCCTAACCAGATGAACTTAACCCTCATCTTCTTTTTCTGTCTCAAGAAATACATTTCCCTTGTCATCTCCTGTAGCTCTCTTTGGGAATGATCACTCTGGCTGTGACTTGCAGGACCTTTATCTAAGAAGCTGCATAGGCTACCCCTTCCAGCCTTACACTATGCCAGGAAATTGGCTTTCTCAGCATTCCCTCTTTATGAGACTGTGATGTGGAGATGATGACATGAAAACTCATTAGCTTGTGTCCTCAGTCTCAAGTTCTGTCTGGTCCTATCTTGTCTTCCACACAGTACACTGAGAACTTCATGGTGTCACTCAATTTTCTCCAGGATCTTAGGGCATTATTGTAAGGCCCTGGAATATTTTTATAAGAGACAGAATTAAATGAGTCCCATTGGCCCACAATGTCCTGCCTGCTCTTTGTTGCACCTTCTCTTCTCCTGCTCTTCTCCCAGAAGATATTCCTCTTCTGAGTTGGCCTCTGTACTTCAACTCCTTACCCTCACCACCTCCCTTTATTCCAGGACTGTAGCCAGTTCAGAAAACACTTTTCCTTATTAAGGTATAAGTCACCAGTATTTTTCCTGGGTAAATCTCTGTTTCTCTTTCACCTTCCTTTCAGTACCAAAATGTGTCAAAACTTGAAAGTTTACATTCAAGTGTCTTCCTTGACAAACTGACTTCCCCCACCAGATGGCGCTCCAGGCGTTACAACACCGTATTCATGCTGGGGTTTAGGGGACCACCTCCCAGTCCTCCCAGTCCTCACCCATAGGGCGCTGTTCCTCCTCTCTGGATTTTCTTTTTCCCCTCAAACCCACCACCACTACCCTCCTAGTACGGAAGTGCAACATTTTCTCACAGCTCAACTCATTCTTAACTTTTGACCTAGCACGCTGTTGGCATTTGTTGGTGCTGATCTCCCCCTTTTGTATAATCACCATCACAGCCCCTTCAACACTCAATGCTCTCAACTTTGCTTCTCTATGTTGGATCTCCATTAAGAACTTGAAAATCAACTGTAAAGGAGAAGTGGGCCATTTCCCCTTGAGACTAATGTTGGTGGATGTCTTCATTTACACCAATGGTAACACAGCTATCCTAGTCACCACCGAGCTTCATCTCATTTTCCAGATGACTGGTCAGTAATATGAAAGGCATCAACAGAGTCTACTGGGAGACCCTGAGGCCAGATTCACCAGGAGGAGGTCTCTGTGCTCTTTACCCTCCCCATAAGGAAACTCAGGATGCAGCCCACTCTCCTCTCCTGCTGAAAACACTCACCAAGTAAATTCAACCAGCCTTGAAGGTTGAGTACTACCAAAATTACATGAATCGTGTAATAATTCTCCATCTTAAAAATTATCTATAGGGCTAGAGAGATTGCTCTGTGGATAAGTAATTGTTGTGCAAACATGAAGATCAGAGTCTCTTTAGTAGCCATGTACAAGTCAGGCATGGTGCTGTCTGTAACCCTAGTGCTGAGAAGCAAGGCCAGAGACAGACAGATTGGGGGTACCTAAACAACCAACTTCTGGTTCAGTGAGAGACCCTATCAAAAAATATGGATAATGATAAAGACACCAGAGATGTACTTCTGACCTCTACATAGGTACATAGGACAAGTGCACACCCATATATGTGTGCATACTCAAGCAAACAACAAGCACTATTATATATGTATATACACTATTATATGATTTTTAAAATTACTTTGATATGTAAAATCAATTTAAAACATGTAGGCAAAATATTTCATTCATCTGAATACATGATCTAAAAAAGTGAGATAATTTAAAAGGAGATAAATATCACACTAAGGATCTTTCCTAAAAACCAAGACATAATAGAAATTCTTGCTGTTAACACAAGTCCCATTTCTGACTGACTATTCAATTGAATGTGCTGTGAGCTAGGCATGTAGTGTTTTTTTTTTTTTTAAACTACATTTGTAAGTGTTCTAGAAATAATAAGGCAATGTGTACCTGCATATACACCTTAAGATGCTGCATATCCAAAGGCAATACTCTGGTGTCTTAACAAAGATTTCTGGGTATTAGAAAGGCTGCTCCACATCCTTCAAAGACGATGCCTCCAGTCAGCTAGATTGCTCAGTGGGTCCAGCACCAGATGCCCAGACTGAAGGTCTAAATTCAATCTCCAGAACCCAAACAATGAGCTGTTCCCTGGCCTCCACACCTGCACCATGGCATGTTCTCTCTGAAACCCTCCACATAGAATACACAAGGAAAAAGAAGTTATGAAGTGAATTGAATATTAATGATCCTTTCTGCTATAGCTCTGGCACACATTGTAGAGGAGGAAAACCTGTCTTCATGCTATTTACATGTTCCAAATCTATTGCTTGAAGTGGGGATTACTGGCATCATGCCTCAAATATTAGCCACTGTTTATTTAGAGAGCATCATATATATTGGTCATTTATCATTCATCAATCATAATACTTTATAGCTGAAAAGTTCTTATACAAATGATTCACCGCTTCCCTCACTGGACAGTTATTTGCTCACAGGGCCACAGTTACTACTAACTACTTACATGCAAATATTTGCTCATCTTCAAGTATCTGAAACAGTACACCCAGTAAAATACTGATTGAATGAAATTTCTCAGGTTGCAAACTTGTAAATGAAGTGACAGTATTGCAGGATAATTTTAAGATCTTTAGTACATAGTGCCAAAACTTTTCTGTAAGAAACTATCATTTTTCCCAATGTTGAGCAAACTTATTTTTTTAAAAACTTTTTACTACTTGGTGAAGTATTAACCCAAGTTATAATTTACATTTCTTGGATCACCACGGAGAAAAATATTTTCATTCATGCCGGCCTTTAGATCTCATCATATTAACTCATTCCCTTTTGTCCATTTTTCATTAACAACAGTGTGTTTCCAACCTAGTTTACATATTACTTACACATGGTATATTGTAAACCCTTTGTTGGCTCTATTAATATTTCTGCCTATTTGGCACATCTATATTTCTCTAATTCTACTCCATTTATACTGCTTTATGTTGTATATACTTTCCCATATAAATACACACAAGTATTACCTTAACTTTTTATGTGATAATTACCTTTTATTCTGCAGTTTTAGAGCTTATTAACTTTTAAATTATTTCTGTGGGTTCTGGTGTAGCTGCCTCCTTGCTCCCAAGTTTTCTCCTGGAGGCAACAGGTCTGGCTTCTCCCCCAAAGGAAAACAGCAGCTCAAACTTCCACTATCTAAATTTTAAAAATTCACTTTACTTTACTCACTCCTCATGATGTACAGTCCAGAAACTACCTTTGCTCCTGCTATAGAGCATGAACTATGATCTCATGCTTCATTGGACAATGTCCTAGATCTCAGAGAAATAGTCTCATTTCTGGAGGTGCCTGCTGCCATGACATCCTAAAACCCTCAGCTCCTGTAAAGGTAACTGCTGCATGGCTTTCCTGCTAATTTAGGACTCCTTTGCAGGATTTTACAAATCTGCATGTATTTCTCCATCTAATTTCCAGCTTCCACATTTGGCCACTATCTTATCTCCTTTAACACCTTTGAAAATTTGTCAAACTACAAATTCTGTTACTGACACTTTAAGAGGATATGGGGAAATTAAAAAAAAAATAGCACCCAAATTATTGTCTTTATGGCGCCCCCATCCAAATGTATCACTGTACAAATCCTTGTATAAATTCTCAGCTCATGTCAAATACTTCTGGCTATCATCCTTGACCTTGTGTTCTCTTCTTCTCTCAACTTCACTTCTTTCTCCCTTCACCAGACTTTTAATTCCAGCATTTCAAGTCAAGCTAAGATTCTGCTGCTAGTCCTCAGCCTTGATGAGGATTCTGTTTTCCTTATTCCACAGTTACTATTTAGAGGTACTTAATGAAAACTGCTCAAGTGGAAGCTCCCTGGAAGGCATTTGCTTGGCAGGCAGCTTTCACCTCCAGTAGCCACTCACAGAAGGTAATGAATGCATCGCTTCTAGAGCTGTGTTTATTTTATTACCCAAGTCATTTGGACATCTCTGCCTTACAAATGTCGGTGTTCCGCTCCTCATAAGCTGCAAATGAAAAGGAAAGTTAAAAGGTGGCCTTTCCTGTCTGTTTGTGTCTATAAATAACAGTATTTTCTGTGGACATTCAAGTTAGTAGTATACAGGTCATGTGAATATAGAAAAATATATTTAGCAGGAAAAACTGGGTAGGATCAGCAAAGGTTATATTGTGACATAAATCCTGAAGATTGAGATTTGGCCTTTAAATCCAGCAATATATTATGACTTCAGTGTAGTCTATGATAAATTGGACATGGCATTACTAACTTCATTCTAGTTACTTTCTGCTGCATGGAAACCTGGATGGTAATAATGGCATCCAGCGACAAAGAATAGCAGAGGTCTTTAACATGCCCCCCCCCACATACACAAGGATACACCACACAGTGAAGAAATTACCTTGAATTATAAGTTTTAGATACATTCCCTGATTGAGCCTGTAAGTCTTGTACATGACTCAATACAGTAACACAATCCCCTTTGGCTTAAACTACACTGACTTGTATAGCACACAACCCAGAAAACCCTAATTCATACATATCCTCTCCTTCATTCCTGTTCCTGAAGGCAACTGCTTGTGTATTTTAGGTATTTATTCTGCTTTTTCCCATGTTCTTAGACTTTTCGATTTCAGATACCTTGAACACATACCAATGCAGAATAATGAAGAATTTATTCTGTGATGTCCCATCCCAACACACAGATTACTCCTGCCTCCTATGCATCTATCACATTTTCTGGTTAAAATCCTGAATACTTGCCACATAAACTAACCACAGTTGATCTGTGTAGTGAACAATGACTTCACTGCTGCATGCTTACAAACTACTTTTATTATTCTTCCTTTTCTCTGTTTTATACATACTCACTCCCTGCTCCATTCCTAAAAATTTAAATGCTCAAAGAAAACTAGGTCACTGAAACAGATTTCTCCTGTGAGAAATATTCTTCCTGGAGCCCCCATGCTTGCTTGAAGGTGAACCAGTAGTTGTAGGTAGTTACACAGCCTATATCCTGACATTTTTCATTCTCCACAATCCACGGAGTACCTCTCTATTATGTTAGGCCCTTCCTGACAGGCTCCTTCCATGTACACTCACTTGCTTTGGCAGGGAATATCCATAGGGAACATCCCTGAAAGCTTCATAGGGATTAGAAATCTCCAGAAGAAACACACTGGTGTTTGAAGCCTATATCCAGGAAGATATCCAACAATCTATACTGGATATTCATATAAGCTTTTCTTACCAAAGGCTCCAGAGATGCTGAGCAAAGGCCATTTTTAACTAGAATGTATGCCACTGTTGCCTCTGCAAACTCATTGCATTCATTACAAAAGCAAATGGCAAAATTTATGTAGGTCTTCCTAGGTCAATGTCTACCATCTTTGCTGCAGTAGATGGTGTGTGATGAATTCTGGCTTCAGCTCTAGTGAGGCAGGAACCATGTCAAAAGTTTCCTAACTATGAAACAAGAACATTAAAGTTATTGGATGGCCAGAGATACTACACCAGTTTGCCAGAGTATGAACATCTGAAAAATCTCTTTGGTTTATGCTTTTAGAATTCTGAAGGTATTCTTTTATTGGTGTCTTCTCAAAAATCCAAACCCAACCTTTCGCTAGTCCTTTTTACAGGTCCTGTGTACACTATTTGAATAGTCTGATCATTTTCTGCATTATTTTAGTGGATCCATTTTAAAAAGTCCTCTGATCGTTGGTTTGTTAAGGTATGAATGGTGAATCTTGGCAGCTATTGTTTTAGGCATGCCTTACACCAACTCATGTTCTGCATTGCTGTAAACTAGCCTTATCATTTCTTTCCTGTTTTCTTTCCCACTCCATGTCTCCTTCTATCTCTGTATAAGCCATCATTCAGCCACCAAACCTCATGACTGAGCCCTTAATAGCTTGTTCCTGTTACTTTCAACATTTTGTTCTTTTATTAGCCAAGCCTCTCATCATTTTCTGTTCCAGAAACTATTTTGCTATTTGTTCACTGTAGATTAATTGCTGACGATTTTCTCTTCTCTGAGAGGATTAATTTGTTTTTAGGCTTTATTTGCTCTCTACACTGCATCTTTTCTCTCTATATTCACTCTGAGGATGTTTTGGTTTCCCTGTATTAAGTTAAATATATTTAAGAAGCAGGAACCAAGTAACTATGTTTGCTATGAGTGCTCTAGAAGGAATCTAGTCATTTCCTTTGGAGAAGGGAACACCTGGCAATATCTAAAGGTGGGTCTTATTAAAAGACTTGAAATTTACACTTTTTTCTTTTGAGACAGGACAAGGTCACTCTTCATAGCTCTGGCTGGAAAGTGCTGCGCTTAAAGGGGTGCACCATGATGCCTAGCTATTCACTTTTTAATTAGTAGCTGGAGCCCAGGAATTTGCGGTGTCTGCGGGATTTATTGTTGTTCGGTTGGTTTTTTGAGACAGGGTTTCTCTGTGTGGCCCTGGCTGTCCTGGAACTAGCTTGTAGACCAAGCTGGCCTCGAACTCACCAACACATACAGTTCATTTTTTTTTAATGGACACACTAAAATGAAAAAAATAAAATAAAATAAGGTGTGCTAGTTGATGCTGTAATCTCAGCATTTCAAAAGAGGCAAGAGGACCATGAGAATGAGGGCAACCCAGGCTAAGTGGTGAGTTCCTGGTCAGGAAGGTCTACACCAGCAACTCCTCTCTGAAACAAACAGAAATCATATAGCAAAAATCTATAGCAAAAGCCTGCAGTCCAACTAGTAAGAATTAGTAACGTCATCTTTTACATTTGCTTCAGACAATTTTGAAAACTTTATTGAGACAGAATTTATACATTTAAGTGTCTGCTTCAGTGCTGTTCGGCTGAAGTGCCTTTTACATATAGGGGCTGTACAATCATCTCAGCAACAAATTGTAGGGCATTTCTAACACTCCAAAAAGCAAGTTTCTATCTTCACACACACATAAACAACTCTTTTTCAATTTGCCTATTCCTGATATTTAATGTAAGTGAAATCTATAATATATGGCCTTTTGTGCTTAGCTCCTTTCACAGAGCAAATTGAGATTTGTGTTGTATTACATACCAGCATTTTTTTTACAGCCAAATAATGTTCAGATATATCACATTTTACTTATCCATTCAATTGATCTAATTTTAAGTTGTTCTCACTCTGAGGCTATTAGCAACAATGTTGTTATGAACATTCATGTACAAGTCTGTCTTGGATACCTAAAAAGGTTAGACAAATTGACAGCTGTTTAATATTTTGAAAAATTGTTAGTTTTCCATAAATACCTCCATTTTTAAAAAGATTTATTTGTATGTGCATAGGTGTTCTGCCTGCATGTTTGTACAAAGGTAGCAGATCCTCTGGAACTGGAGTTACAGACAGGGGTGAGCTGCAATGTGGTTGATGAGAATTGAACTCAGGTCCTCTGGAAGAGCAGCCAGTGCTAACTGGTAACTCCATCTTTTTCTTGCACCAAAAGTTGTAAGGGGGTCAGCTGCATAGATGGCCTCTCCAACTGTCTTCTTAGAGAAATTCCGGGAGTGAGCATCCTAGTTTTAACATGGACTTCCTTAGTGATTGACGACACTGAGTGCCTTTTCGTAGGTTTATTGACCATTCGGCATATTTTTGAAGAAATTTCTGTTCAAACTTTTTTTCTTAATTACTGAATTGTAAAGTCTTTTTTATTTTGTGTGTTTTTTGAAGTGCACAAGTTTTGACCTTTTTGTTTGGGTTGTTGTTTTGAGACAAGGCAGGTGCTATAACATGCAGCACAAGTCTTAAAGTTTGACAGAGTCTATTTTATCAATGCTCTACATTGTTGCCTGCCATTGCTGCTGTCTGAGGCACTCATCAGTGCCTCATCTGCAGTCATGAAGCACTTGCTCTACTACCTAGTAAGCTTTTGTTGTTTTGGTTGACCTAAGTCTATAGGCTTAATTGAAATTAATTTTTGTGTAGAAATCCAAATTCATTCTTTTGAAAGTGAATATTCTCTATTCTTTTCCTTGAGTTGTCCTGAAACTTTTGCTGAAAATCTGCAGATTGTGAGGGCTTTGGGGTATGCTCCACTGAATCTGTGAACATCAGTGTCAATGTGGTCTACCTGGTCACCCTAAAAACATGCCAACCAACAGAACCGGTCACTTCTGTTTCTTCATTCCTCAAGATGCACTTGCTAGTCAGCTTCGTGGACTCTTGACAATTTGATTGACTTATCTCATTATTGTTGATTTACTACCATTTTCCAAGTTTCAGTTCTGTTAATTATGATGGTAGTTAATTTTCTAAAGTCAGTTGTCCAGTTGAACTGCTTTTCTTGTTAACTTGTAAACTTTCAATGTTTGGAACGAATTCTGACCATTATATTTTCACAAATAGCTTACTACTGACCCACAATCTCTATTTAAATTATAGGTCATGCATATTTTGAAAAAAATTAAATGTATGTCTTGCTTACTAGTCTTCCTTCTTGAGGCCACAAATATATCTTATTTACTTATTTTTCCCAGTGGAAATCAGAAGAGGAAATACATCTGGCAGTTAAATTTGGACAGCAATAGCTAATAGAACACAATCCAGAATTTGAAATTACCATAAATGGTCAGATGCTAATACAACTAATCATAACTTTTAGGTTTTGGGTATGTAACTGAGATTTAATTATGGGGTAATTTTCTGCTGGAAGTAATTTTTGCTTCTCATGGGCCTCTTTCTACTTTTCTGACATCTTTGCTCTCTGACTACTATGTAAATACACATAAATTCAAGATTTGAAGCTAAGATCCATATATGAGAATATGTGTTTGTCTTTCTGGGCCTGGGTTACTTAATATATTTTCCAGTTCTATCCATTTTCCTGTCAACTCCTTAATTTCATTTTCCTTTATGGTTGAAAATCCCAATGTGTGTATGTCCCATATTCTCATTAATTCATCTAATGATGGACATGTAGGTTGATTTGTTTTCCTAGCAATTCCTTTTTCTAGCAGCCATGACCATGGATGAACAGGTATATTTTTAACAGGGCACTCAGTTCTTTTAGTGCCCAGAGATGGAATAGCTGTGTCACATAGAAGTTCTATTTTTAGATCTTGGAAAAAAAAATCTTCATACTAATTTCCATAGTGATCATGTCAGTTTGCATTCCCATCAACAGTGAATGAAGATTCCTTTCTTTCAATCATCTCCAGCATTTTGGTCACTTTCTTGATAGCTGCTCTGACATGGGGCGAGATGGACTCTGAGCAGTTTTAATCTGCATTTTCCAGATGGCTAAGGCTGCTAAGCATGTTGCTGTTGTGTGCTCTGGTGTTCATGCTCTGCCAGGTACAGCTGGTGGCTTTCATCTCACTCTGCAGGCTGCCTTTTCGATTACTAATTTTGCTATATGGAAGAAGCCTTTTAATTTCTTCAGATTCCATTTGCTGATAATTAATTGTCCTTATTTCCTGAGCTACTGGAGTCCCTTTCAGAAAGTCTTTACCTATTCTTTTTTTTTTCTAATGTCGTCAGATTTTGGGGTCTTACAGTATGGATTTCAATCCACATACAGCTGATTAATAGGGAAGGTGAGAGATAAGGATCTGGTTTCCTCTAAATATGGAAATCCAGTTATCCCAGTACATTGTTGAACATGTCTTTTCTCCAATGATTATTTTTACCACTTGTGAAAACAAAACAAAACAAACAAACAAACAAAAAAACATGGGGCTTAGCTATGTAAGTTAATGTCAAGGGATTTTGTTGTTCTTAAATTTTCCATTACATTGATCTACATGCCCATTTGTGTGTGTGTGTGTGTGTGTGTGTGTGTGTGCACCTTTTTTGTTTTTGTTTTGTTTTCCACACAGATAAAACACTGTACTTAGAGAAAAAAAAAATTTTTTTCTGTTCTTAGCATTTTCTTTTGCTTTGTTTCTTTGCTAAATTTTTCTTCCGCTCCTTCTTTTGTACATATCTCTGTGGCTACCCTGTTTTTAATTTCTGTAATATTTAGCGCTGAGAGTTGGCACATAAAATCTCACCATCCATACTCATCTCCTTTTCAAAACTTGGTTAGATTTATAGTTATACTTGAGCATTCTTCCTAGAGTAAATTCAATTCACTCCTGCTGATGTGAATTAGTACTACACCGAAATAACAAAAATATTGTAGATTTTGTTCAGCTCTTTAATTGAGCATTCTTACTTATTATCTGGTATTTATTCATATTTTGATGTACTTCAACAGTATTTTAGTCATGAAAGTAACATGTTTCCTTACACTCTAAGAAACCTAGGGATTTATTTTTGTGTGTGGGTGAGGGTGTGCGAGCATGCGCACAATAGAAACTCTTCTCATCATTTCTTGATTTTACATTCCTTTCTTAATGTCATTTTTTTATTAGTTCTCTTTTTTATTAACTATTAAGTCTAGAATATTTCATATATATTATTATATTTCTATTGTTCATAGTTATTATTCTCTTTTGCTTTGGAACGTGACACAGCAAAATTCTTGGTAACTAGACACATTCTGTAGTGAAATGCTAAATGTTACCTGACATAGTAAAAATTCTGTACTCATTACATATTGTATTAAGAGTTGCTCTAAACTTTCATATTATCGTATCCCACTTATCACCTAATCTAAGTCCCTTTTAAATATAAAAGAACCCAGGGATGACAGCATAAACAAGAATCTTAATGACAAAAAAACTAGAAACTTCTAAATTTATTAAGCTGAAAATACATTTTAAAATAAACCCTTAATAAGAATGAAGTAAAACATTAAATGAGAATGAAAATACCACTTTTCAAATCTGTTGTATGCTGGTAAATAATATTAAAGAAAAATTGAAAACCTTAAAGAAACAGGTAAGGCAAGAGGCTAGAAAATTATATGAACTAGGTAAGCATTTATCTAAAAATAAATTTTCCAAAAGTTTTTTTAAGGAACTAAAAATAAGATCAGAAATTGATGAAATATAAAAACAACATAAATTAGAGTACAGAGAAACTTCTGAGAATTTTAATAAACTTGAAAAACCTTCAGTGGAAATGATGAAGAACAAAAATAAAAGATACAAATAGCCAGCTCTGGTAAGACAGAGGTCATTATTGTAAAGGCTGGTGGCACAAAAGAAGTGAAAACAAAAGTAAAAAGAGAAAACAGGAAAAAAAAAAACAAGAGTATGGATAATTTTATACTAAAATATTTTTGAAAATAAGGTAATAGATTTCTAGAAAATTATAACAGATAGAAAACGAGAAAATTAATGATATTCACAACTATTAAAGAAATTCAGGTAGCAGCCAAACTCTTAGAAAAAAATTCCAAACTCAATATGGCTATACTAGGGAATTTTACCAACCATTAAAAAAAAAAAAAATGTGATTCCAATCTTGGGCAAATTTTCCCAGAGAACAGAAAGTATGCTTCCTCGATTCTATTATACAAATACTAAGGACACTAGGAGAAAGGAAAACAGTTAATGTCCCTTTTGAACACTGACACAAACATTCTAAATAAAGTATGAGCACACTGTCTCTAGGACTATGTGCAGTGATGGCTTAGTACAGCAATAAATGACTAGGTAAAACTTAAAATAAGTCTACACACACTGAAAGGAAATCTCAAATGTCCATAAAGCATTTGATAAATTCATTTTAAAAATTATGCTTGCACGTATAGACTAGCACTGCTCAACCTTTGGTCAAAGAAGCTTCCTTTTGAAGTAAGCAGCAGTAACTGCAGAGACTCATGACTAGTCCAAAGCTGAGAGTAAATGGCTGTTGGATGATCAACTCTAGATGGGACACTTTTATCACCCCTTCCAAGCTCAGAAAACATGGTAAGGGGCAGGAAGAATGGAAATGTCCAAGCAAGTGACAGAGTGTTGAAGAATAATCTTCAGGAATGACATGACGCTTTCCCTCTTGAACTGTGATAACCTGTGCTGGACTACATAAGATTAGATCTGTCAACATCCTGCCAGAAAACAGGGAGGAACTCACACTACCCAAATGTCTCTGAAGATCTATGGGTAATGATTTCCAGGCGAAAGAAGGCATTTTCTTCAGTGGTACAGCCACTGGAAAGATGCCCATGCTCCTGTAAGCAACCCTAATGAAACTCATTGGGTCACAAAATAACATAAGTAAACAAGAGATGTTAAAGTAGAAAAGGAAATAGTCAGGAAGAGGAAATGAAATCAGTAAGAGGGGAAGAGGTATGAATGTGACCAAAATACATTATATATACATATGGAAGTATTGTAATAAAACCTTCTATTGAGTCAAATATATGACATTTTAAAATTTTTTCAGCAATCTAAAATAGTAAGAAAGATACCATAAGATATATCATTGTAAACCATCAAATTGTACTTAGTAGTAAGTTAAAAGTTTTATCTTGCAGATCAAGAAAAAAACAAGGACGCCTGGGATCAGAATTTTTATTCAACATTGTCCTGGAAGTTCTACCAACACAAGTCAAAGAAAAAAAAGGGGAACAAAGAGCGAAGATACTGGAAAAAACAAACAAACAAACAAACAAACAAAAAAAAACACGACATTAATATTATTGGCTGGTGATATGTAGATACAAATATTCAGAGTAAACCACTTGGAGAGTTCTCTGAATTTAAAATAGGTATATGCAAAAATCAGTTATACTTATGTACATCAGTTACAAATGATCCAAATGATATCACTGACAACAACATTAACTATTATCTATTAATGAAACCTAAAGCCAGCAAGAGTTCATGAGGCTTCTGAGGCAGTAATGTAAATATACTCAGAGAAGCAGTATACTGACATGCTTTCAAAAACAAAGATGACCTAAACAAATAAAATATATATATATATATATATATATATATATATATATATATATATATATATACTTCTTTCCTAAATCTAAAGACTCAGTACTGTAAAAACATCAGTTCTTAAATTTGAAATGTAATGTTATTTCAGTTAAAATTCCACGTGTATTGAACTTGACAGTTGGCTCCTGAATATACAAAGGATAAAAAGACTTACAAGGGAGGAAGAGGAGCAAGAATTGTTCAACTACATGTCAAACCACCACCATCACATCACAGTAAAATGAATACCTGGAGGCCTGAGACAGGCCTATGAACAGAGAATATCAGAATGAGTTCAAAGTAAGAACATTCTGAAGTAAAACAAACAAAATCGCATGTATGTAAGAAAAAAGACTGATATGTTGAACTAGCCCCAAATGAAAATTTCCATATATCAAAATCAGTATCAGATATTTTCAAATGAGAAGCTAAGACGTAGCTATGTGCAGCATAAGTAAGTAGTAGGAGTTACTACCCAAAATAGTAAGAAACCTGTATGTAAAAGACAATTCAATAGGAAAGTAACTGACACACATACACACACACACAAATAAATCCAGGTAGATAATAAACAGGAATTAGACATCAAGGGACACAGTCAAGACATCAATGACAGGTCACTACCCACTGCCAGGTCAGATGAAGCTGAGATGCTGGACAGCATCAGGCATGGTGAGATTCCACAAGGAGAGCTCTCCCCGCGGCTGATGTGGGTCATATGAAATGCACGTTGCATGCTCCTCTGCACATCTACAATATCTGTAGTAGCCTTATTTGTAAATATCACTGTAACAGAAACATAACTGTTAGATTTACAGAGTACATTCTTACAGTTAAATTCCACACAGCTACACACAACACGCATTAAGTGGGAAGGCAAAAAAAAAAAAAAGATTCGCTTATATATATAAAGTTCAAAGCTGACAAGGAGTTTAATTTAGAAATTAATTCATGGGCATTTAGTAAAATATCTGTGGGGGGGGCTGGGAAAATGATTCAATAAGATTGCTTAAGGGACAAGCAAGAGAACCTGAACTCTATAATCTTTAGCTCACATTTAAGCATGTGGCGACATGAATGCATTTCTTTCATAAGAAAAAAATTTGTGGGGCTGGAGAGATGGCTCAGTGGTTAAGAGTACTGACTGTTCTCCAAGACCCAGGTTCAATTCCCAGCATCCACATGGCAGTTCAAAACTGTAACTCCAAAATCTGTCACCCTCACATAGACATTCATCAAGGCAAAATACCAATGCACATAAAAAAATGGAAATAATTTTTAAAAAATTCTCCTTTTATGAGCTATCAGGGTCATAGACGATGGGTTTTAGTAGAAGGAGGGGAAATGAATCAATTGGTAGAAATGGAAGGAGACTTGATTAGTTTTAGTTGGATTGGGGTAGGCTGGCCTAATTAGAATTTCGATGGTATATATAAAAGAGCCTGACCATCACAAGTTTTCACTTGAGAGATTATCTTCTGAATGGAATTATTTCCTCTGGGTTGTGTATGTTTTCTTTTGAAATGCAGACTCAGGTGAGCAGAAGACAGGTTACCTTTTTCTTTCAAACTGAGGGTTAGTGCTGCAGTAGACCGCTGAGCTGCTCACCTCACACACACCACAAAAGACAAACACATACGAAACAAGGAAACAACATTTACACCAGGACATGATCTCTTCCTTTAAAGTTCACGCATTCATATATTCATCCATTCATTCATTCATTCATTCATTCATTCATTCATTCATTCATTCATTTCACTTGGAAAAGTTTTACTAAGCAAATGTTGGTGTTTAGCATTGTTTTAAATGTTTGGCCTATAGCACTGAGCATGCCCTCATGGAACTTATATTCTAACTGTTCTCCATAGCAGTGGACAAACAGTAATGTTAACATACAACACAGGACTACACACATGCCATTTTAGAAAGAAAAAAAGACAAGAGAGACGATTATGGGAAACAGGATTACAGGATGTTAAAGGACAGAAAGGAAGAGCAGTGGCAACCTTAACCAGGGCTGTCACAGCAGGCTGGCATCATTTGAGCAAGGAGTTAAGTCCTTTCCTGGTCACTAAGCAAAGCTCCTACAGCACAAGTAGCTGTGTCTTAGCAAGAAGGTATGTAAGCCTTCCGGCATAAGGGATGAGCCTCAGAGGCAAAAAAAAAAAACAACTAGGAGAAGGAAAACGTTGAAGGCCACTGTATGAATGCTTGTCTTTTCCTGGGAGGGTAATGGGGTGCCGATGCAATGCAACTACACTGACTAGGTGTCCTTTTTCTTAATCTCATCCAAACGTTTTTTTTTTTCTTAATCTCATCCAAATGGTTTTTTTTTTTCATAAATTGCTGAGAACACAGTATTATAATGTGATCATTGAAAAGTTGTCATATCTTTAAGATATTTTTATATACACATTATATACATCCATATTTTATATATATACATATACACATAAGTATACACACATATATATATTGGTGGTGGTGGTTCATTTTCATGTCAGGGTTTCTCTGTGTAGCCCTGGCTGTCCTGGAACTTGCTCTGTAGACCAGGCTGGCCTCAAACTCACAGAGATAAGCCTCCCTCTATTTTGTGTCTATCTGTGTGTGAGTATGCCCATGTGTGTGTGGATACCCACTGAAGGAAAAGATGAGAGATCTCCTAGTGCTGGAGTTACAGACAGTTGTGAGCTACCAGACCCGGGTGCGGGGAACTGAACTTGGGTACTCAAGAATAGCAGGATCCACTCCTAACCATGGAGCACCATGTTTACTATCTATTGTGGTAGGAATCCCGTTTTCTGCAGTTTCTATGGGTTGTTTGCCTTTTTTTTTTTTTTTTTAAACATTATATGTATTACTCACAGGACTAGTACTGAGTATATGGTAAAGACTTTTGTCTTCTAATCTGACATTTAGCTGTTGACTCTGTTCACATCTCCTACTAATAACTTACTTATTTGAGACGAAGTATCTATGTAGTCCAGGCTCTCCTGGAATTTACTACTAAATCAGGCTGGCCTTGAACTCACATCTGCCTGCCTCTGCCTCCACAGTGCTAGGATAGATGTCATGTGCCATCTAGGCCCGGCTCATGATTTTCTTCTTTCTAAGACAAGGTTCTCGACTCAGCCTCTGAAGCACTGGGATCACAGGTATGGATCACCACACCAGTTTATTTATTTAATATTTTTAAATAATTTTATACATTCACTTGTATCCCAGCTGTAGCCCTCTCCCTCTTTACCTCCCAATCCTCCCCTCCCTCCCTCATCTCCTCCCTGCCCCCTTCCGAGTCCACTGAGAGGGGGTGTCCTCCTCTCCTTCTGTCTGGCCCTAGCTTATCAGGTATCTTCAGGATGGTTGCAATGTCCTTATCTGTGGCCTAGCAAGGCTGCTCCTCCCTCAGGGAGGAGGGGAAGCTCATGAGTTCATGTCAGAAACAATTCCTGCCCCCCTTACTAGGGAACCCATTCGGATACTGAGCTACTATGGGCTGTGTCTGAGCAGGGGTTGTAGATTATAGCCATGTATGGTCCTTGGACCACACCAGTTTAAATTTAAACTCAAAAGTGATTTTTTTAAATCGCTTAATTCTAAAGCCGTAGGATGTCTGTCTTCATCTAAATGTCCTTCAAACAATAAGTACTATAGTTCCTGAGGTTTTCTTCTGAGGGTTTGAAGATTTCTTTTACTCCTTTTGGATGCTGTTGTTTTGTAACCTTTGAAGCTGGAATTTATATATTTTCTCCTCCATATAGTCAATTTTGCAATCATAGTTATTACATACATCTTACCACACTAAAACACTACCTTTGCCATATTAAAAAATGAAGGTGCATATAAAGCTCTTATGATCTATAAGAGTATGAGACAAGTCGGCCGTCGTGGCACACACCTTTAGTCCCAGCACTCATGGAGGCAGAGGCAGTTGGATTACAAGTTCAAGGCTAGCCTGGTCTACAAAGCAAGTCCAGGACTTGTGTAGCCTTGGCTACAAATAGAAACCCTGTCTCCAAGAAAAAAAGAGAGACAGGACACGTGTCATTAAGAAGGCTTTGGGTATAGGACCCAGAATACCAGGAACCAGATAGGTTTACCTCATCTCCAATGACAGACCAGAAGCTAAGATAAGGACATAGGCAAAGCAACCTGACAGAGCAAGAGATCCTTGCAGAGGCGACTCTAGTTTCCCAAATTCAAAGATGATCTAATATAGACTGGAGAGATGATTTTGTTGGTAAAGTGCTTGCTGCTCAAACACGATGACCTGAGTTTTGATCCCCAACAAAAGCTAAGAGTGTCAGAGAGCATCTGCCACCCCGGGATGGAAAGGCAGACAGGAGGCTCTTCTTCAGGGCTTCTGGCTAGTCTAGCCTAATTCAATAGCTTGAGGCTTAGTGAGAAACTGTTTTAAAAACTAAGGTGAAGAACAATAGAGAGAGGCACCAACATGGGCCTCTGGCCTCTTCAGCCTTCAATGTGGCTCTCAAGGAATCCCCTACACATTCAGCATCAGAATGGGACTGACTCAGACTGCTGAGACATGAAGATTTTTGGACTGTGTGGCTACTGACTTCTCAATCTCTCCAATGTCAACACCCGTACTGTGTCATGAAAGTCAATCCAGTAAATCCCCTTGAGTATATATTCACTCTATCAGCTCTGTTCCTTAGGAGAACCCTAACTAATACAGAAATCTTTCCAACTTCATTTCTTTTTCTTATGTGTTTTCACTGTTTAAGCCAAAAGGTTTCTGGTATAATTTTCTTAGTAATTGCAGGTACTTTAATTTTTTGTTTGTCTGTTTTACCTTTCTTATTAACACTTCCAGACTATTATAATCAAATGCTTTTACCTTTGTGAACTTTTTTTGTCTAAGCTGTAATGGAATCATCGGGTTTTAATTAGTAGAAGGTTAAATGGACTGGGATGACTTACTAAGGGTTGATAAAGGCAGCTGGAACAAAAAACTGGGCTCTTCTGCCACCACCTTGCCACTGAGATTGCATTCCTTTATTTTATAACATGCTGTTCATCCATTTCACTACTACTTACTCAGCACCTATTCTGCACCATGTACTGCTCTATATGAGAGGACACCAATGAATAAACGGACAGGGTTCCTGCTTTACTGGAATTTAGGTTCTAATAGTTAGTCAGACAATAGTAACAGGCAATACTGATTCAGCGAATCTGCTTGCTAAGGTAGTTCTCAGCACTTTACAGTTATATAATCACCACAGCAACAATAAGAATTACCACTACTTTTGCACACAGGATGGAGGGAAGGAGAGGAAAAATAATTTACCCAACTGTACACAACTAGGGAGGGCAAAATAGGGGATAGAGGCAAGATACTTAACTCAGTATGGTGGCACACGCTTTTAATCCCAGCACTCAGGGAGGCAGAGGCGTAGATTCAGTGTTAAGTTCTGGCCAGCCTTGTCTACAAAACAAGTCCAGGACAACATAGGCTACACAGAGAAACCCTGTCTTAAAAAAACATACAGAACAAAAAAAACAAAGAAAAAAATAGCAGACACTTGGTCTCAATAATCTGCCTCAGACCAAAAAGAAAAGTGTACATGAGGTAATGTAAACCAACAGTAAACCCAGCTAGAGTTCAGCGTTATGGAAGTATAGAACTGGGTGCTATAAAGACATTTTTGCATGGGAGTAGGGCATAGTGTAGATGTCAGAGGAAACCCCACTGAGGAAGTAGAACTGAGCTAAGACCTAAAAAAATGGAGTTACAGCTGTCTTTGGGCAGAGGTGAAGAACATAGTGCAAGACTTTATAAAAGAAGAATGTATGCCTGCACTCAGGAGGTTGAGGCAGGAGGATGGTCAGTGCAGGATACATAGAACTTAAGTTCAAAGTCACAAAAGACCTTGTCTCAAAACTCAAAAGAAACAATGAAATCCTGCCCTTGTTCTGAGACACAGAAATGTCCAGTTGAGTGTATCCAGAGCCTCTGATGGACTAAAGTCAGGACGGCAGGCAGGAGACAGAGTGTGAAAGGGAGAGAGCCTCAAGTTAAGACAAGAGGCTGTTTTAGCCTAAGTGTCAAAAGTACTATCTGGTAATTTTAAAAGATCACTTTGTTCTGTGCAAAACTGTAGGAAAGTCCATTGGAAACAATTGCAAATCCAAGAGAAAATGACAGTGGACATGAACTTCAGGATAATCTTCATAATACTGAACGAGAATGGCAAGTGAAGAGGGAAGGAAGAGATCTTGGGTCACTAATATGATGGCAGGGTCCTTTGTGTGAGGCTGAGAAAGGTATATAGCTTCGATAAGGAAAAAAATAAAAATCAAACTTTTCACCTTCTACTTCACGGGGTGGGGGGACTGCATTTGGGTAGTCAGAATCTTTTCTAATTCTCTTCATTTAAAAGTTCCAAAGGAAAGATGGAAAGGCATTAAAATGCTCAATTTTAGGTCTTTCCACTTCAGACAAACTGGAGAACAGAATCCTCTTTATTGAGCCTTTGCCGTCCCCAAGCTCTCAAAGATGGGACACCAAGACAACGTTGGCGAAGCCATCTTAAATTCCATCTCCTGCTCCTCCTGGCAAATAGGCCCACTGTTCTCTAAACGTTCTCTACGGTACACGCTCACGGCCTCTCCCCTCACAACGCTTAATGCACACAGCTATATATAGTTATACATCTTAACAAGCAATGCGACAACCCCTGCCTCCAAGGCTAGTGGTTCCGCATGAATGGTACCTTTAGAAAGCTCGTGGCTGCCCCCGTACTTATTTGCGCCTTCTTCATATCCACTTAAGTGACAACTCTAGTCCCTAGGCTGCGGGCTCTACTGAGGAGCAGGAGCCGTTGGGTCGGTCAGGTGGCATGCTCTCCTCAGATCTCACGCGTGAGGGACGCGGACCGGCTCCCTGGCGCCTTCCGTCCTCGCAGAACCGCAGCGAAGAGGCTGGGAGGGGGTCGGGGAAGGAAAAGACGCAAGAGATTTAAGTAATCGGTTGTCAAACGCACAACATGAAACTGAGGGTCGACGCCGAAGCACCGGTTTCAAACGCCCGCCCCCTGAGCAGTTCTGGCTCCGCCCCCCGACAACGTCACACCAACTTCCTCCTGGGTCTCCGAGGATTGGTCGCCGCGTCAGCCTCTGAGAGACGGTTTTAAAAGAAAAAAAATATATATATATATATATATATATATATATTTTTTTTTTTTTTTTTTTTTTTTTATACAGTCAGGATTTACTTCCGGGTGTAGGGTTCGGCCCTCCTACGAGGCCGTTGGAAGCGCGAAGGTTTTGCTTCCGGGTTCCAACCCAGCCCCTGCTAAGAGGCTGGAAGCAGAGCATTTTTGTTTCCGGTCTTGGGCTGGCGCCCCCGGCGCGGTGGTTTCTGGGAGCTAAGGGTCGCGATGGTTCGTGAGTGAGCTTCCGAAGGTGCTGCGTCGGACCTCCAGGGTGAGCAGCGGGGCATGGCAGTTTGTGGTCTTGTTGGCCTCTGGGAGCCGGGATAGCCGCCGCGAGCTGTGATGGCGGTCGGGAGCTGCAGCCGAGCCCGGGGCGGTCACCGGCGCGGCGGAGCGAATGCAGAGAAGAGCGAGGGAGGGCGGGATGGGAGAGAAACTCCCACTTCCCTCACTCTCTGAGCATGCAGCTTAAGCTAACACAGATTTAGTAGCCCTATAGTTAGTCTGGAATTCTTGTTTGACAGCTCAAAGCTGAAATGGCAAAAGGTCCTCTTGTTTCTGTAGCGACAATCTAGGTTCGAACTCCCGATTCTCCTCCTTTCACCTCCCAAACTCTAGGATCACGGAAGTACCCCACCAAGCTCAGTTCAGGATGGGTTTTTGATGTTTTTCTAGGGCGGAGTTCCGATTTTCTGAGCATCGCTTAAGTTACAGCTTACCAAAGGTCTTAACTGCTGTAGAAGAAAAATTGGATCAACAAGATTTTTGGGTAGTATTGCCTGTGTAAATGTCATTGGGTTTTAAACAAACTCACTCCAAGACACTCATTAAGGTTGTCGGTGACTGTAAAAGAAATTGCTTTTTATTGAGCTATTTGCTATTGTGTTAGATTTCTCATAAAAATGAGAATCTTGGTAGGACGTGGTACACACCTTTAATTCTAGCACTACAGGAGCAGAGTCTGGTAGATCTCTGGAGGGTTCTAGGTCAGCCAGAGCTACATCATGTGAGACCCTATCATTAAAAGAAAAGAAAAACCAAATCTCAAAAAAAAAAAAAAAAAAAAAAAAAAAAAACAACTCAGGGCTAATGGAATAACAATTCTGAAATCATTTAATTTAAAAACCATGCTGTAGTACAAGAGCTAACATCACGAGTCAGAATTCTCATGGTACTGTAGAAATATCAGCATTCCACAGATGATGAAAACAAGCTAGGACACCTGCCCAAGGCTACCCAGCTGGAACAAAAGCACGAACTCAGATCTTCACAGTACTTATTTATAATAAATTGGAGCTGACTGGCAGGCACATCTAGTGTACACCCTGGGTTTCATGATTCTGCATTTTTAAAAACTTGTTTTGAATCAAACTACTTAACCATTTTGGGGGAGAGTTTTGAGAATTTTTCACAAGGATAGATATTTATGAATGATTTCTAAAATGAGAGTTCTGAGTATAACTTAAATTCACTTTTGTCAGAGAATAAAAGATGACAACAGCAGCGAGACCAACTTTTGAACCTGCAAGAGGTGGAAGAGGAAAAGGAGAAGGGGATTTGAGCCAGCTCTCGAAGCAGTATTCAAGCAGAGACCTTCCCTCTCATACAAAGATAAAATACAGGTAATAAGGCCTTTTATTTATTTGTTGTTCACAGGATGGGACCAAACCTGCATGACTTATGATCATGTCCAAAATATAGTATTTCAGTTACCTATCTTCCAAGAAAAGGAAATCAAGAGTTTACAATAAAGTTATGTGCTATAGTTACAAAGTTTTACTAGACATTCTTTCAGGATAATCCTTGTTAACCAGGAATTCCAGTGTGTAGATGAAGCACTCAGTAGTCATGATAATCACCTCAGAGATTATTGAGCTATAGTGAATATGGAAATGTTACTGTAACAACCCTTGAGTTTATGTAATGTTTTTTTTTTTTTAAGCCAAAACCACTATAATCACTCTGCAGCCATACTGTAGGAAAATACGTGCTTCAGTTTGTTCCTGAACATTCCAAATTACTAATAAGTAACCTTCAGATTAGGATATTATCTTGTCCTCTTCCACTTTATGCTTGAGAGAGTTGTATTCTGAATAGTCTTTAAGTTGCTGTAGCCGTATAAGTCCTTTTCCTTGACAAGTGAGAGTAACATTTTGACCTGGATTCTTTCTACTTAAGACAAACTACACAGGATGCCCCCGAAGAGGTTCGAAACCGTGACTTCAGGAGAGAGTTGGAAGAGAGAGAGAGAGCTGCTGCAAGGGAAAAAAATAGGGACCGTCCAACCCGAGGTACCTACACTGTCCCACGATTTTATTTCAAAATTATGTGGTAGAAATTGTTTGTATCCTGGCAATTGGAATTAATGTTTTTGTGAACAACACCTTTTTGATTAGCAGTGATAATGAGGTTCATTCCAATCCCATCTTCTCATGCATTCATATTGGAAGAAATGGTGACTTGGAGTGTTAAAAACCCATCATTTCAATTCCTGTCACTATACTGGCTTTATTGGAGCTGGCACTGAAACCTTCTGTCTGGAACTTGCCCATGTAATTACAGAGTTTTGAGAGAAGCATCACTTACTTTATTGTGTTTCTAGTATGTGTGAACATTGCCTAGGTTTCCTGAAATGCTGCAATCTGCATACTCATTAATTCTTTTACTGTTTACCAACAAATATTTATCAAAGAGTTATCTGCCAGTCACCGGGTGACCTGCTGTCACTGTGTTTTGTGTGGATTCTTTTTGCCCAGAGGTTTCTAAACTGTTATTTAAATGCAGCATGTTTTTGAATATGTTAAATGTTTGTTTTCTCCAGAACATACGACTTCCTCTTCAGTGTCAAAGAAGCCCCGTTTAGACCAGATTCCTGCTGCCAACCTTGATGCTGATGATCCTCTCACGGATGTATGTATTTTAGTTTTGGGTTTGGGTTTTTGTTTATTTTTGTTTTTAAGCCTAAGTGTTGGAATTCTGGACCGCTGCCGTTGGGCCCAGCTTTTCATATTTTCCTGAACTATTTTATATTTTGGCTTTGTGAAATCATCTAAATTTATTTTTACCTACTATTATTGAAATAGACACTGGCCTCAACTTTAAAGTTTATAATTGTTTTTAAAACAGAAAATATTCTTTCGTGTAAAGACTTTTAGGACAGATTTAATCTGGAGGTCTGTGTGGAAACAGTCTGAGAAAGGATGTGCCTGTCCCTGACGGATTTGTCAGCAGTGCAGGAGCTTAAGCTGCCTTAACTACATGGGACACTCGGGCTGAGTGCCCTATGAACAGCACCTTTGAGCGGTCTACGCAGTTCTGCCCTTTGTTTTCCTTCGATATGATGCCCTTTTTAGACACATAATGCTCATAGACCCCTTTGTGAAGAGGGAGACAAGTAATCTAAGAAGATTGTGCGTGACCTTCACAAACCACCTTCCTGCCTCATGCTTCAGTCCCCTCAATGCTGGGTGTACAAACATGGTTTATTGCACCTGAGTCCTGACTTCAATTTGCCATTGTCTATATAACTGAACATAGATGAGTGACCTTTCTTAAGTAGTAACTAATTGCATATATGTCAGCAATTACAGAACCAACTGATAGAGTTATTAAAATAAGCCTTACATTAAGTAAAATTCAGTTATTCATTCAAAATACTTTTGGAATGTTCGCACTGTTTTGCACATTTGTCCTTCCTTGCTAACTTAGTCATTTTGAGCTACATGAAACATTAACTCTTTTGGAGTGAGACACTGTACATGCCACTGTGTTTTGTTTTGAAATGTTACCATGTGAAAATCCTTTTTGACCATGTAAATATGAAAGGTACTTTATTGGGGGTTGACATTTTAGTAAGCATTCATAAATTTTTATTGGATTATATTTCGTATTTTTTTATTGGTTATTGGTTTTAGCTATGATATTTAGGCACTTTTCTCATTAGGAAAATTCTGTTTCAAAGATTTGTTGAATACAGTTTTTTTTTTTATGAGAAAGGTAGATAATGTATATTTTCTTTGTAATGTCCTGTGTCGCCTTGACCTGTCATAGGAGGAAGATGAGGATTTTGAAGAGGAGAGTGATGACGATGATACTGCGGCTCTTCTTGCAGAGCTGGAAAAAATCAAGAAGGAGAGAGCTGAAGAGCAGGCCAGGAAGGTAATGTTTGGTATTCACATCTCAGGGCCACACATTCGAAGCCAGAATTCTTCTTAACTCTGCTGTTACCGTTTATTAGGAAGCACCACCTCTACATACTGTAACACCTATAGATCTGGCTTTTTTTAAGTGACAATCCAAGTTGCCTGATTATGTTGAAATTTCAGATCATTCAGAAATGAGTAATGCTCAACTTGTTGAAAAGCAAATGAGTGACCATTTAGTCTTCTAATTAAACGTTGAAGATAGTCTAGAACAGTGGCTCTCAACCTTCCTAATGCTGTGCCCCTTTAATAGAGTTCCCCATGTTGTGGTGATCCCCAACCATAAAATTATTTATTTGCTATTTCATAATTGCACTGTTGCTACATTATGAATTCTAATGGAAATACCTGTGTTTTTTGATGGTCTTAGGCGAACCTGTGAAAGGGTCGTTTGACTCCCGAAGGGGTCGCCATCCACAGGCTAAGAATCACTGTTCTACATGATCTACAAAGATTCTCTTATCTCCTGCCAAGTTTGAGATATTTGTGTCTCAAAAAAAAATAATAATAGGTTTCATACAATGCAGGTAAAGTTACCTAACTAGTTTGAATATCCAGTCTCTTTACCTATACAATGGGAGAAAATAACTTCCAACTTAAAGCATCAGGAGCCTAAGCTAGATCCCAACACTGACAGCTCAGGCAGGCTTTCAAGTTTGAGGCCAGCCTGGGCTACAGAGTGAGATGGCTGTAGAGGGTGTAGAGTGTTGGGTCTGTAAAGCAGTGCTAAGGAAATCAGGGTTTTGTTCCAAAGGATTCATGTTCCTTGATTCCAGCGGGATTCATTGACTTCTTTTGGTATAGGTAGAAAGATTGGAAAAGGTTTGAGGCTGCAATGAAACGTCCTTCGTTGACTAGTGACCCAGCTGTGTTGTAGCTGCGCCTCTGCTGTTAGAGTGCAGGAGTGGCCACGTTCCCAAAAGCCTGATTCTCAAGTCTTGGGGAGGGAGTGTGGATTTGACCTACAGGCTGTCTGAACATTAGCCTACAAGCCTGGTATTTGAGTAGGGACAGAGTTGTCTTTTCTCCAGTGCTGTGTGTTAAGTGTGAGTACATTGTATGCTTGCTTCCTTTTTTGTGGCATCTTTGGAAACAGCTGTTTTGTACATTTTATTTATTTTTGCTGGATTAGGGGGTGGGCACATGTATGCATGGAGGTCAGAGGACAGCTTTCAGGAATTCCCAATTTCCATGGTGTGGGTTGAAGTCAGGTTGTCAGGCTTCATGACAAGCACCTTTACTTGCTGAGCCATCTCGGTGCTCCCTGCCCTGCCACAGTAAGCATATCATTTTTAGAAAGCTTTTTGATCTTAATTGTAATAGACAGTTCCTGACTTTAAGGTCTCTGCAGTAATCTAAAAGATTTTCCCCACAACCTGCCAGTTACTTGTTATGGTAAAAGTGAAACCCATTGTTCACATTTACATATTAAAATTAAGTATCTGGAAGTATATGGAAAATTAGGCTCATTTTAAAGTGACTTTTAGAGAGTCTCTTTTTTCTTTATTTATTAAGTCATTCATTGATTTCTGTCATCTCCAAAGCACAGCAAAGTAGGATTGATATTTGATTTAAGTTATGTTAATAGATAATTCTGAAAAATAACAGGTAAGAATTTGAGAGATTTTGTTTCTGATTCTTCAAATGAAACGGAATGACTTAGTTTGAAGAATTTGATGCTAAATAGAAGTGAGGAAATGAAGGAGATGTGATAGCTCACACCTGTAACTCCAACACACAGTGTCTGAGACCAAACTGAGCTAGTAGTGAAAGCTTATGTCTTTAAAACAACATGCAGGGTGAGAAATGGAAACCACATGAAGAGAGAACAGATCCCTGAAAGTGTCCCTTCTCCTCCATACTCACACTAAATACAAAAATACTTATCAGAAATAAAGACAGTATTGTAACCGTGAAGAAAGCATATATGAAAAGTATGATAATCCCAGCTCTCAGGCAGAGGCAGGTGGAGCTCTGAGAGTTCTAAGCCAGCCTGGTCTATACAGGGAGTCTAGGACAGCCAAGAGAAACCTTGTCTTGAGGAGAAAAGGAAGGAAGAATAGATCACTAAAAGTAAAGCATAAGATCAAAAGGTATGTTTATGAAAATTAATAGAAGTATGTGTAACTAGAATTGAGTTGTCTTTTATATGATAGTTTGTCCTGTCTTAGGAATTATTCCTTAGTTAATAACTAATCAATCCTAGAGATGGAATCTTACATGATTAGTAATTCAAAATTAAGTCTGTTCTCTTTAGCCCTTTAAAAAGTGAGGTGAGGGCTGGAGAGATGGCTCAATGGTTAAGGACACTGTTCTTCCAAAGGACCCAGGTTCAATTCCCAGCACCCACATAGCAGCTCACAACTGTCTGTAATGCCAATTCCAAGGAATCTGACATCTTCACACTAATGCACATAAAATTAAATTAAATTAATTATTTTTTTTTAAGTGGGGTAATAGCCTTGCTAAACTGTTCTTGGATAAATTATAAATGTTTATTATGTGCTTAAGTTAATCTGTATAACCATCTCAGCTTCTCACAGTTTAGAAAGACTAATGGCTATGTTGGCAAGGATATTTAAGATTTATTTGTTTATTATATATACAATGTTCTGTCTGCATGTAGACCTGAATGCCGTAAGAGAGCACCAGATCTAATTATAGATAGTTGTGGCTACTGGGAATTCAACTCCTGACCTCTGGAAGAGCAGCCAGTGCTCTTAACTTCTGAGCCATCTCTACAGCCAAGCATGAGATATTTATAATAATGGCAGAGTACTTAATTCTTATAAATTAGGTTTTTCTGGTATTTATTAAGAATCAGAAAAAGTAGTGAGTGAGTTGGTAAAGTGCTTTTCTAGCATGCACCAAGCCTGGATCCCATCCCTAGCACTGAAAACCTGGGCATGGTTATGCACACTTGCAGTGCACTCAAAGTGGATCAGAAGTTCATGGCCATCCTCTGCTACCTCACAAGTTCCATGCAAGCTTAGACTACAGCAGACCCTAGCTCAAAAAGAGAGAGAGAGAGAAAGGAAAGAAAGAGAAAGAAAACTATCTTTTCTCCCTGGTGTTCCTTTGTGGACTACTATAAGACAGTTGACCTGGAGTTAGTAACATTGTGTCTTCCTCTGTCATTGACAGGAACAAGAACAAAAAGCAGAGGAAGAGAGAATTCGCATGGAAAACATTTTGAGTGGAAACCCTCTCCTTAATCTCACTGGCCCATCCCAGCCTCAGGCCAACTTCAAGGTTAAAAGAAGGTAATAGAAGTAATGGTTTGATCTGTGTGTTTGGACCATGACTTGTGTTATATAAGGTTATATAAGACCTCACCCTCTATGATAACATTCTCAGTCAGATTTTAAGAGTATGGAAGAAGGAGAGGGAGTGGGCGGCTTCATTTTAATGCCTATTCCTAATAAAGTCTCTGCGTAGTGATGATCTAAAAGAGAGCACAGGAGGGATGAAGCTAGCCCTTGATTGTAGATACAAAACTTGTAGTGAGATGTGAGTGTTGGGGTCCCCAAGACCACCACTCACAGTTCAGTCCTAGAAAGATTTAGGGGACATGGCATGGCCATATTCATGTTTGATATTATAAGATAAACAAAGATCAGACACTTGTAAATCTTCATAGATATACATCCAGATCACAAGGTAGAAAGACATAGGTAGACTTCCTAAAACTCCTATTCTTTGTAAGAGGTTACCAAACAGTGAAGATGAAAGTTGAGACTCCGTGTTCAAGGTCATTTGGACTTGTCCTGTAGGAGCTTATGTTGGTGGAAGTTGTTAGTTGTGCACTGTAGGCAGAGTGATGGTGAGAGATGGTGTGGGTTTCCAGGGCTAGCCAAGGCTGAGCTTAGTGTCAGGGCCCATGGCTGAACGCTTCTGTGCTGTATGTGGAGGAGGGCACTAGAGAACTGAAGAAGATATACTGTGATGTCAAGTGAGCATGCATAGCAAAGCAGAGTGAGCACTTACAGGAGCTGCTGAAGCGGGCCTATTCTGTGTAAGGGGATGAGGAGCCCTGTTGCCTTACCTTCTTACATATCCTTCTCCCAAACACTGCTGCTGTCTCAACAGAAATGAAGCACTGCCCCAGCTGCTCTCCTGCTCACTCACCACCCTTCATGAACAAAACTCCGTCTTCAGGGTCTTTTCTCATCGCAGCACCATGTTTTTTTTTAAAAGTCACAATAAAAGCTTCTTTTTTCTAAATTCATTGGCTTCTTTACTCAATCACAGTAACAGTATAGCTCTTGTACTGACCTATAAAGCTAAAAATTTAACACACATCCTTGAAGACAATAGTATAGTCAAGGAGAGGTTTACTGACAACCAGCAATTTATCAGAGACCAGACTCCAAGCATTTGACATGAGCAAAGCAAGGCAGGAAAGTGAAAGAGGAAACAGGTTTCAGACATTGTAGTTTTGGAGTACTCTATACAGCTCTATAAACTTGTAGTCTGTGTGTTTCTGCAGTTGGTCCAAACTGGAAATATTGCATCTGGGAGTTGCCAACATGGGTGGAAAGAAATCAGAAGATTGTATCAGTACCTGGAGTAGTGCCCAGTATGAGTGAATAGTAAATTAAATGCTTAATAAATAATATTTGAATTTAAAATCCTGTGCTAAGACTAAGCAGCCAGAGAGGAGGACAGCCAAGAGATTCACATTAGTGTTGGAAGAGGAGAGGAATGATGGTCTAGGAATACTGATGTAAGTGTAAAGTAAATGAGGACCATATCTTAGCAACACAGAGGGCAGTTTGGGTGTTGAGCACAAGGGACTAAAAACTTGATGGGAGTAAGTTAAAAGAAAAAAAACTGTTAATTACATGTTCGGTATGAAACAATCTGATTTATTCTTCCCTTTATGGATTCAGAAGTAAACATCCCAGTGGCACTGAGCTGCTTAGATTTTCATGTGTGTGCTACATCAAGGCAGATTACTGACACAGTTCCCACAAGTGCACATAGCCTTTGCTCATTTTTCTTGTGCAGTTTCTCCTAGTAAACATCCACCAACACACAGACCCACATTATATAGGCTGTGATTTATACATGTTTGTGAGTGCCCTTGTCTGTGTGAGGGCTCATGTTTATATGGGAGGTGATGCCCTAGTGTTATGCAGTGTGTTTCCTGCCTGTGGGTGTGTTCAGTGCTTTCTGAAGTTTAACCAAGTTCTACTCTGAGCTCTTCAGCAGGCATTTCTTTATTATTAGTGTAGACTTTGGTCAATCTACAAATCATGACTGTTACATTCCTGCACTTCCTTCTTTTGTGGTGCTGTGATGTGTGCCACGATGGAGATAGCTGAGTGAAGAATGTGTGAAACCTTACAGAGCAGAGTACGCAGATCACTTACTGTGGGTGAAGTCAGGGTCAGGATGGTGGCCCTGACTCTTGGCTTTAGACCTGAAAATATCACACCTTCACCTAAGCACAAACTGTGTGTGTCTGCTTTGTAACTCAGAGCTACTAAAGAGGGGGTGTGTGCTTTGAGTAGAAGTGTATGCTCCTACTGTGACAGCCTCACACAGTAGGCATGTTCCTTCTTTTAATCATGCCTTACAGTCGTCATATTCTTGTCTCCTGATAGAGTTATAATGGGTTTATTTTCTTTTTCTCTTTAGGTGGGACGATGACGTCGTTTTTAAGAACTGTGCAAAAGGTATAGATGACCAGAAGAAAGACAAAAGATTTGTAAATGATACACTGCGATCTGAATTTCACAAAAAGTTCATGGAGAAATATATTAAGTAGTGCAGTTTTATGTGCTTAATAAAAGACAGAAATGCCAAGGATCAGTTTGACCTTTTTTGGTTTTGTTCTTTCCCAGTTTTGCTTTCTTAATTTCTTTCTGGTACTTTATCTGATAGTGGATTTAGGAATGGGTCTAACCAGCTTCCAGTCTTAGAATGTCTTGGTTTCTTTTTAATATGGGAAAAAGGGAATCTGCTTGCAGTAAATATTTTTAACTTAGGTAAACCAGTGTCCCCAAGTTTTTGCTATAATTTATACAGCTTTTAAAAGTTGCATAATTTCTTTTGAAAATGAAACGATGTTGTGTGCTGTGTTTTAATGCATTAAAATTTCCCTTGTATCTCACGTTGACTTGGGGTCCGTTGGTAGATGACATCATTGTGTTTTTAAATGTGGTGGAAGGTAAGAGGGAACCACAGAACATGTCACCGTTAGCGGTGTCCAGGGGTGGCTCAGGAGATGCCTGCCATCTCAGTCCTGCAGACAGTGTTCTTTTCTTTTGGCCTATAATATGCATTCCCAGGACAGTGCAAGACACTCACTTACGTCCTCTAGTGCTTAAGTTAAGCATGTGTCTACACACTGATGCTTGAGATGCAGAACTGAACAGTTTCACATCAACACAGAGATACCCTTTGAATGGCTAATTATTATGACAGGTATTTCTGAGTGTTCTAGCTATACTCTACTAAAACACATAATATATGAGAAATGTGACTTTAAGTGTGTCACTTTGAAACTTTGGGACCACAAATTGAGCCTTTCACAAATGGAAACCGTTTATGTATTTTTAAAATGTGTAGTCCTCCCAGGCTTACCTCAAAACTGCAATCCTCTTTTGTTAGCCTCTCAAATGCTGGGATTTATGAGTTAGCCACCAGGCCCAGCTCAAACTTCAAAAACAATTGGCATGACTCTTTTCTTCTTGTTAGTTACTGTCTTTAAAAAACACGAAACAAAACATTAATTTGGAAACTGGAGTTAATTTATTGGTTAACTGACTCATTAGGTTACTAAGGTTTGTTGCTCTTGAAGAGGACATTTAATTACTGTAGCATCCGGTAAGTCCAGCTTTGGGGGATTTAACGCCCTTTTCTGGCCTTCATGCCCTATACCCAGACACATACAGAAAAATCAAATCTTTAAGAAAAAAATGGGAATTCATCCATTGTTTTCCCATTTTGGAGCTGATGCAGTCATATGCTGCCTGCATTGAGAGTAAAGGCAAGAAAGGAGGTAGGTCTTCAGCCCGTATGCATGCTCTGATGTCTTTGTAAAGGTTAGGTCTCCTTTTCCTTATTTGCAGTATGGTTGTGGGCGTCACCCTCATCATAAGCCCCATTCATCAACTGCCCTCCTACAGAGCCTCTACCACTCGTGAACATTTTGCTCTAAAACCATTTTTACATGTAAGCTCTTCTAGGAATTTCTTATTTCATTTTTGAAAAATATATTATTCTCTACTGGCCTGGTTTTCAGAGCACTTTAAGCGAGGAGAAGAATGTCTGCCAGGTTTCCTTTCCAGAATAATTTTCCCCCATCCTATCAGCCAGGTTCCCTTTCTAACCACAAGGGGAGATGTATGGAAAGGTTAGATAATCAAAATCAGCCGCCTCAGAGCATACCCTTGTCAGCATGTGTCATAGCCTGAAGTGGAGAGGAAGGTTCGGATGCCATGTTAAAACTCCTTACAAGGCTCCTGGTCCTGTGCCTCTTCCACAAGGTTGTTAAATAAAAACTGGGGCCTGAGTCTCTCCCTTGAACACATACTTCTAAGAAGCAAGCTGCAATTGAGGAAAAAAATCTGAGGATAACAGGTGGTAATGTCTATGCAGGTGCCACAGGCCCTGCAAACAACCCAACTCCAAGCCAGGCCACTTCTATCACCTGGCTAAGCTGTCATGCCAGCTAACCCCTCAGTGAATGACCACCAGTCAGAAAATGGAGTGGAACTGGAGACAAAGGTGGAGAGGAATAACCTGATGTGAGTAGGAAGTCTCAATGCCACCTGAGGCCATGGTGAAGTCCTGGCCATGCTGCCACTGAGAGACATGCCTGAGCCTGTGGCCAATAGTGTGGCCCATATTATCACCAAAAGCTGTGCGGATGTCCCTGGACTAGCTGCCACTCATCTGCCATTTAGTGACATAGGCAATGGAAAGATGCCCTTTCCCCCCAACACCTTGCCCCTTGCCACTTCTGGCAGGTGGGAAAGCTGGCCCTGTCCCTCACCCAGGAGAACATAGTATCTCACCTGGGTAGCATAGTAAAGCTGACCCTGGTGGCAGGCACAGGCGAAGCTGCCCTAAGGGTGTAGGAGCAGAAGAACTGATTCCAGTCCTTGCTGGCAGCAGCACTGAGTAAACTAGGCGAGGCAGTGCTAGAGAGCTTGCCCTGGTAGTGAGGATGTGGAGAGCAGGCAGGCTGGAGAACTAAGTTAAAACTGAGTCCTCTCACTACGGTCTTTTTAGTGCCCTATGATAAGCGTTTTCTTCAGAATTCCAGTTGGCCCACCCCAATATCTACCCCATCGATGACCTGCTGGAGCACATGAAGGGGCCAGTCCTGCAGATCCAAAGCTGCAGGATCTCCACAACAGAGGGCAACAACAGGATATTTGAGGAGTGCTGGTGAGGAGCCAGTATTGATAGTGTAGCAGAAGCCAAGACCTCAAACCAGACCAACAACTCATTACAATAAACATTTGCAAGTAAAGATATGTAGACAAAAGGGTATACTGTGGGACACACTGACACAATACAACTTTCATGACAAGATGTTTTGGTTTGGTTTGTTTTTTCTGTTTTGTTTTCTTTTAGGGGGAAAGTTGCAAGGACTGAGGGTGGCTATAAAGGGACAGGGAGATGAGTGGGATTAGGATGCATGTGAAATTCACAAGGAATCACTAGTTTAAAAATATAAATAATTTTATAAGGATGTGCAGAAGATTTCTAACAGGCAGCAATAATAAGAATCTTACTTTAAAAAAGTTTTTAAAAATAACCCATCAATTTGTGTGCATGCTTGTTTATGAGGGCATAAGCATGCATGCCATACCATGCGTGGAGGTGAGAAGACAACTTTGGGTGTTTGCCCTCACATCCTACTTTGTTTGCGGCAGGGTGGTTTGGGTTTTTTTGTTTTGCTTTGTTTTGTTTTGGGAGGGGGTTGAGTTTTTTGAGACAGGGTTTCTCTGTGTAGTTCTGGCTGTCCTGGACTCACTTTGTAGACCAGACTGGCCTCAAACTCACAGAGATCCACCTGCCTCTACCTCCCTCAGTGCTGGGATTATAGGCATGTGCCACGGTGCCAGGCTGAGGCACAGTTTGTTGTTGTTGTTTTTCTGCTGTGTTGTATGCTCCAGGCTAGCTGGCTAGCTGTCTTCTAAGCTTCCAGGAATCTACCTGTCTCTCCTCCCATCTTGCCTTAGGCATAATGGATTCCAGAGACAGATAACTGCATTCAGCTTTTAGCTGGGTTCCAGGGATTCAAGCTCGGACTGTCATGTTTGCACAGCACTTTTATCCACTGAAACATTCACCTGGCCCTTTCCTACCAATTTTCAAATGGACTCTAAATATGCAAATATTAGTATGTTTCTGCTGCAAACTGGAGAGCTCATAGACGGTCATTAGCTAACACACAACATATACTGTAGCAGAACATATATGTGTCTTTTGTAAGTTGGTAGGCTGTGGTCCTCTAGCAGACTGTACTAACCCTTCTTCAAATGGAGAAGCACCTGTTAGGCATTTCAAGTCCCAATGTTGGATTCACATGAGTCAACATGTTAAAATGTTTGCTTGGTCTAGATATCAAGGCAGATGTTCCCAGATGGGCTCAAAATAGATATCGAATGCTGACAATTAAAATGTTTCCACAGGCACATTCCTGTAGAGGGCACAGGGTCTTTGTGCTCACAAATAAGCACTAGGGAAACCAGGAATGTGAAGCACAACAGGTTTTTCTCTTCAACAGAAGGAATGTATATACCTTTTTTTCATTTATCTGGCAATGGATGTTGTTTTATAGCCTCATGACCTCTATGTTCTCTGTATGACTGAGATCACACCAGATCACACCTAGGGGCCTTTAAGCTATAGAGCCCATCTTCATGGCAAAAATCGCATGTATTTGGAAAAGAGTTGTGATGTAATCATGTCTTATGCTGTATTGCACACATAGAATCAAGATAATTGTTAGCAGAAAACTTCTTTCCAAAATTGTATTGTACTTAGAGATGTCTAAAATAAACTGCCTTGTGTCAGACTCTAGATGTTTGAACCAGTGCTCACTAACTAAGTCATGCTGAACCGGATTTCCTTCTTGAGTCTCTTGGATCATTTCTCCATGGGCCTTAGTGTTTGGAGGGACCCGCACACATTCCTCTCTCCTCCCTCTTCCTCTCGCGACATATGAACACCCTACATGGTGGTTTTCCATACCCCATCTCTTAGCACACAGAGCTGCACTACCCCAGTTGCTTCACACTATGGACAGGTGGCTTATTATACCACATACTCCCTGAGGAAGGGCAGGGAGAAGCCACTCCCAGACTCTGGGGCTCAGAGAGAGAGAGAGATTATACAGGTACCTGAAGTCAGAGATGATCTGGAGCTCCTAGCCTTTTCTTCGCCTGAGTGTCTTTGCTGTTAATAGTCATTTTCAGAAGCCCAAGAACAAAGTTCCCTCCAAAGTTTTGTTAGGGAAATAGATCACAGATATTTGGTTCCCTTCTACTTCTGTTCTATATGAAATTGCTCATGGATTTTTCCTTGCCTATATTATGAACACTTAGATGTTCACAGATTCATAAAAGATGATCAAAAATGCTTGTTGAATGGCCATGCCTGTCACTGTCACAGGCCTGAATAAAGTCAATAGGCTTTCAGTGGCAACCCAGACATGCTTTATGGCTGTGTCCCAAAGCCTTACCCTGTTGGACACAGAACAACCTTTCATGTCATAGGTTCTCTGCTTTCTCTCCCCTTCTGCAGGGAACTGGCTGGAATCTTAGATCCAGAGTCCCAGACTATACTGACAATAAAACTCTTGACTGAAGAGACCTAAAACTGAGAGATCTCAAGCTGTGAGCTTGCTGCTGGCCCTGGAGAATTTTGTTTGCTAAGCCTTTTAAGGAGTAAGGAGCTATACAAAGAAACCCTGTCCCAAAAAGAAAAAGAAGAGGAGGAAAAAGAAAAGGAAGATTAGTAAGGAGCACTCAGGGAGGTAGAGGCAGAAACAGGCAGATCTCTGTGAATTCGAGGCCAGGCCGTTCTACAAAGTGATTCCAGGACATCCAAGGCTACACAAATAAATCTTGTCTCAAAAACCCAAAAAGAAAAAACAAAAACAAACAACAACAACAAAAAAGAGGAGGCAAAAGGAGAGGGCAGTTTGTGTCTTAGTTCAGTCTATCTATTTATTTATTTATTTATTTATTTAATATCTTTATAGCCTGATCCAAGCCCCCTTCCTCCTCTCCTTCTGGTCCCACCCTCACACCCCACAATCCCTATTTCCCCTTTCTTTTTTCTCCGAAAAGCAGAGGCCCCCAAGGGGTATCAACCCACCCAGGCACATCAAGTCAAAGCAGGACTAAGCCCATCTTCCCCCACTGGGGACCCGACAAGGCAGCCCACCTAGGAGTAAGGGATCCAGTGGCAGGCAACCAAGTCAGAGACAGCCCGTGCTCCAATTGTTAGGGGACCCACATGTTGACAACACTGCACATCTGCTTCATATGTGTAGGGGGTCTAGGTCCAGGCCGTGCATGCTCTCTGGTTGGTGGTTCATTCTCTGTGCGCCTCCATGGGCCCAGGTTAGCTGACTCTGTAGGTCTTCTGGTGCCGTCTTTGACTCCTCCAGCTCCCTGTATCCTTCCTGCCACTCTTCCACAGAACTCCTCAAGCTCAGTCTATTGTTGGGCTGTGGGTCTCTGCATCCGTCTCCGCCAGCAGAGGGCTCAGGCAGACCCCGCTGCTCGCTGCTGCTGGGGGTCCCTGACGGCTGCTGCCTCTGGGACTGCAGGCGCTTAGTTTGCTACATGGCAACTCTTATAAAAGAAAACATCTGCTTGAGGTTGGCTTACAGCTCGCAGGTTTAGTCCGTTATAGTCAGGGTGGTGGGAAGCATGGTGGCACGCAGGCAGACATGGTGCTGGAGGGGGAGCTGAGAGTTCCGCATCTTGATCGGCAGGCAGCAGAAAGAGACTGTGTGTCACACTCTGGATAGCTTAAGCAGGAGGAGACCTCAAGGCCAGCCCCCACAGGGACACACTTCCTCCAACAAGGCCATACCTCCTAATAGTGCCACTTTCTGTGGTCCAAGCATCCAAACACGTGAGTCTATGAGGAGGAGGGTCATACCTATTCAAACCACCACAGTTTGTTACAACCTTTAGAGACTCTTGAGAGCTACAGAAGTCCTATGTATACCTGCTGTAAAGAAATTTGGTTGCAATTGTCCCTTGAGAAGTCCACACTGATCCTACCTGTCTTCAGCAGCTGTTTGTGGAATGTGGTGAACCTGTGTCCCTATCCCAGTAACAGTCACCACAGCCGCTTTTAAGAAAAGGCTGTGAGTCCAATAAAAGTTCTTAGTGGTGAGATGCTAAATCCAGGCCAAATGACTCCACAGCAGGACCTGAGCTGTCCTTGCTAAGCAAACAGGCCTCCAAAAGACATCCTGCATTTCCCACTGGCTCCATGGTTGGCCTGATCCTGCCCAAGCTTCTCTGGAGAGTCCAAGCTATGGGGTCAGGGAAGCAGATGGTGACCCAGAACTGAGGGCAGGAAAGGAATTACTTGCTTTCCTGTCTCAGAGGCATACCCTATCCTGATTGAGGCTTGAGAAAGTGGACATTGTGGCAAACAGAAGCAGGATAGATAGTATACATAAAGAAAGGGGAATTTCAGTCAATGGGGAATTTCTGGGCCTCAGACGTGCCCCGAAGTTGTCATGGCTGCTTTTGTTGTGCCCGAATTGTGATACCCCAAAAGACCACCACCAGAAGTTGACTGTTGCAAAACACATAACAATCTTTTTATTACAGATCATTTCAAGCTGCCGAAGCGGTGAGAGCCAAGAGCCCTGTGCTCAGGTTAATTGGGTGATTTAAAGATTTTGGTCCCTCCCAGCACGCCCAAAACAGGGGGGATTCCTGCCTGGCAAGCATCTATTGGTCGAAACACTGCATTTTGAATTGATTGACTATAGGAAGGTTCCCAAACCATTCCCCGTTGTGTCATATGACGTCCTTAGGGCCAGAGAAACTATTTTTATTAATGTATTGTCAAAATGTAACTCAAAATAGGACCCAATAAATATCCAAAGAATGGGGGATGTATTCTAGTCACACTTATCTGTTTGTTTGTTTGTTTAAATAGAGACTCTTCCAGGCCAACAAAATAACTCAGTTGGTAAAAAAGCATTTGCTGAACAAGCCTGCGCCCAAATTCAACCCTCAGAACCCATGTAAAGGAAGAGAGAGAGCTGACTCCACCAAGTTGGCCTCTGACCTCTAGAGGTGCACTGTGGCTCACACACTTTCCCATCATGCACATGTACAAACATAAAATAATAATAAAAAAATTAAGTGCTAGGCTTACAGGCGTCTATACCACACTTCGCTGCTAGTAGAGAGAGGTCTGTCCCCACTGCCTGGATCACTCCTCACCAGCATTTGCAGATGCCCACAGCGTGGCTCAGAGAAGTAAACAGAAATGACTCCTACTAAATGGAGCACACATCGGTGAATTCCTGAGATATCTGGAGCCTTATTTAAGGCCAGAGTTCCAAAACCTTTCAAAGCATTAAAAGTATTGATCTGATATAAATATAATATAAATATAAAGGTGTTTATATTTCAGAGGCTTCTTCTGCCCCCATTCGCCAAGGAACCCTGACATGACCCTCGAGCTGGAAGGAACATGGCAGCATGATCCCATACAATTCTGGTAACCCAGGGTAGCTTTAGGGCACTCATAACCATCACATGAGCTTCAAAGCTGGTAAATTCCCTCAGGCTGTGATAGTCCCACTGGGATCTGTTTGCTGCTACCCAGTATCTTTATCAGTCCCCTCACAAGCCCCTACAACAAGCCCCAATGCACAGTGTAAATAAACTCACTGCCATTTCTTGGGGATGCTATACCAGATTGCCTTCATAAGTTCAGTTCTCCCACTAGCCAGTGAGGGACACCACACCTCAGGGCAGCTGAGGTGACCAAGGCTATCTGTATCATGACCTTGCTGCTGTGCCTTGTGTGAAAACTCCCTCACAGGCTTCAGTGGCTTGGTTTCCAAGGGGTTAACATGGGACATAGATCACGGAAGACTGAGCCCTAGGTCACTCTTAAGGCCAGAATAGGATCTCCCAGCCCCCTTTCTCTCCATGGCATAGCAGCTTCCCAAAGGACGGCTGCCCTCAATTGTGTGATGCCAGTTACTGTCATCTGTGGAAAGAGTGAACTTGGAAATGACCTCATTTCTACACTGAAGATCTCCACAAGATATGAGCGGTGGCCTCTTCCTTTGTAGCTGCAGCGTGTGTCCTGGCTACTCTGTGGACTCTGGAGAGGATAAAACAAGATTAGCTCAGTGGAACAGCTTAAAAGCATCTCCCGGAGGCACCTGGCCCCAGGTGTATTATTGGTAGAGACACAGCATTCAGAGTAAAGCCAGGTTTCTTTGCTTTTGAAAGTTTTAAGGTAAATGTTAAAAAAGAAGCTAGCTGAGCTCCTCATTCCCTGTGGCCTAGCATGCTCTAATTCAGCTATGAGAAGCTATGAGAGCAAAGAGTGATATTTAGAGGCACAGTTCCCAGAAATAGGCAGGGAGGAGAAACTGGAGCTCCCAGAGGAGGGCGCTGGGGTCAGAGAACCAGTCCCAACCTCCCTTGTCTTCAGTGTCTTCGCCCAGTTCAGGGAAATTTTCCCGTCCCTGGACTGCTTACCACCCTGGTGTACCGCTTCCTCCCACAACAGGGTGTGCTTGAATTGGGTTGGGGAAGAAGATGGAGGAGGGGGCATGTGTGGTTGGGGAGAATAGATGAGGGAATTCTGATTCAATGAGTTAATACTGGATGAGGTCCAGAGCAGAGTGCTTGATCTATTTCATAACATGTACCATTCTCAAAGAGCCCAAACGGGATGCTCCTGTTTCTATTTCAGAACCGGGCTGGGTACCACTTGAGAAGGGTGCACATCCGTGATGGGGTGGAATGGACAGAGACCAGCAAGATGGTGGCTCTGACTTCTCCCTGGAGCTCCTCTGCTTGAGGGATCTTGAGTATGATAGTGCCTACCACGGGAGCCCAGAGGACTTTGGCTGTCCCCAAGGAACTGAACACAGCTCCTTAATCTTCACTTGCCCTCCATCAGGGCAATGCTCACCTCATCTGGCAACATTTTTCGTGTCATCTCTATTTCATCAGGGCTTCACACTGTGTGCGTGTCTCGTTCACTGTCCCATGTGCCCGTTTGCTGTTTAAGATCTCAGTCACTCCAGATAATGTTGAAGGTCAGCAGGACCTAAAAACATAGGTTGATACATCTACTGCTGTCTTTTGCATTCTGTACCTGTCCGACCACACAGAGCCATTGGCTGAGATGGCTGTCCACTCACTATCCATTTGCTCAGGATTATAGAGAGACTCTGAAAAGTGTAAGACACCTTCAGAGATCAGAAAAAGGCTCTCCCACTCTCTGGGTTTGTTGTTTGGTCAGCTGGTTTTGTCTCACAAATGATTTACCTAAACTGTAAATGTGTCTCCCTGAAGCTAGTTAGGCACAGAGCTTGGACACTCCCCATTCACTGACTGAGATGTCCCCTGACTGAGAAAGTAATGCCAGCTGCAAAATTCCCACCTCTAACCCACCAACCCTTCTACATACACAGGAATAAACATCACTTCCTGAGAGTCCGGACTTCAGAGCTGGGCCTTTCTCCAGTTTACCCCAAGGAAGCAGGCTTCTTTACTCCTTTGGCTTTACCAGAGGTCACTGATGATAAGGGCGCCAATACAAAGCAGTTACACACTAACTACCATGACACAATGATTAAAAAGAGAAGGGGTGTAGTGAGTAATGCTTTCCAGCAGCTTAGATTCTCCAGAGAGGCAGGACCAATAAATACATACATTTGATCCATTTACCAAGCTTGTGGCCCAGAGTCTGAGAGGTTCATGGTCTGCATTTGATAGGCTGGAGCCTCTCAATTGCCTGCTGATGATTCCAGGGCAAAGGCAGGCAGAACTCTGTGAATGCAAGGCCAGCTTGATCTATAGAGCAAGTTCCAGGACAGTCAGGTCTATCTACACAGAGAAACCCTGTCTAAAAATTAAAAAAAAAATTAAAAATTGAAAAGACATAAGAAGACAAAACACTGAAAGAGAAGCTGGAACATTCTGTGAATATTTTATACCTCTTTAAAAAGTTCTTCTTCCATGCAGGGCTCTGTATTCTGTTTTGTCTCTTTAGAATATTCGGCATATCTACTGACTCCCAAACATTAAAGATCGACCTGGCTGGCTTTGTTTATAATTCCCCTCCATAACCTCTCTCCTGTTTGCTACCTGTGTTAGATAGTTTCAGCTTACATAAGCTAGAGTCATCTGAAAGGAGGGAACCTCAGTTGAGAAAATGCCTCCATAAGAGCCAGCTATAGGATCCAGGTGTCGTAGTGCATGCCTGTAATCCCAGCACTCTGGGAGGCAGAGGCAAGCATGTGGGTTTCTGTGAGTTTGAGGCCAGCCTGGTCTACAAAGTGAGTCCAGTACAGCCAAGGCTACACAAAGAAACCCTGTCTGGAGAAACCAAAAAAAAGAAAAAAAAATCCAGCTGTAAGGTATTTTCTTATTTTTTGATCAATGTGAGAGGACCCAGCCAATTGTGGGTGGGGTCATCTCTGGGCTGGTGGTTCTAGGTTCTATAAGAAAGCAGACTGAACAAGCCAGTAAGCAGCACTCCTCTATGACCTCTGCATTAGTTCCTGCCTCCAGGTTCCTGCCCTATTTGAGTTCCTGTCCTGAATTCGTTTAATGATGTACTGTGATTTGAAAGCATAAGCCAAATAAACCCTTTTCTCTCCAAGTTGCTTTGACCATATATTTTGTCACAGCAATAGTAATCCTGACTAAGACACCACCCTGTTCATTCCCAAACTCCAATCCTATGTAGACCATCTATTTGTCCTTTAAGAGATCCAGGTCAAGGGTTTAAATCTCTATAGCACTTATTTAAAAAAGCCTCCACCCCCACCTGAACCAGGAATTGATTCTTTCCTTAAATCCTTAAACTTAGGGTTTGACTCTGGGCTGTTTGTTTGTTTGTTTGTTTGTTTGTTTTAAGACAGGGTTTCTCTGTGTAGTCCTGGTTGCCCTGGACTCACTTTGTAGACCAGGCTGGCCTCGAACTCACAGAGATCTGCCTGCCTCTGCCTCCTGTGTGCTTAGATTAAAGGTGTGTGGCACCACGCCTGGCTGACTCCCGGCTTTTCAACGTGGGAGCTAAGTTGCCCGGGGTATAAATTTCAACTTTTAAAAATTTATCTTGTTATACCTAACCTGTATGATATCTATTGATGCACAAATGTCTCCTTTTGTTCTGTACTATCCTTTGGAGGACTACTACATAGTGAACAGCTTGAAGGTAGGACTGGAGCCTTCCCCAAGAGCTAAGGGCAAGGATGTTTAGTGCCCATTACAAAAGGCTAGGTTAGCTGCACATGATGGTACACACCTTTAATCACAGCATTCACGGAGGCAGAGGCAGGAGGATCTTGAAAGGGTTAGACTAACCTTGTAACCTGTATGTCTTCTAAAGCCTATAGTTTTGAGTTTTAGGTTCAGGTTAAGCTAAAGCCTCTTAGTACCTTTCCAGAGAATGGAGAAATGTGACCCTATCTGTGAGGACAGATAGAAAAAAATGAGCAAGCAATGACCTTCACTCAGCAAAAAGAATGACCAGACCCTTGTCTTCAAGATAATGTTTCTTAGCAACCAACCCAGATGGCCCCAATTCTTCTTCTGAGTAGCTCCTGACCTCCAGCCAAAAGCCCTGATTTTTTTTTTTTACATTTTATTAACTCTGTATCCCAGCCATGTCCCGCTCCCTCATTCCCTCCCCATCCCACCCTCCCTCCCTCATCTCTACCGTGCCCCTTTCCAAGTCCACTGATGGGGCGGGGACCTCCTCCCCATTCATCCAATCCTGTTTTATCAGGTATCTTCAGGACTGGCTGCAAAGCCCTCCTCTGTGGCCTAACAGAACTGCTCCTCCCTTGGGGGGTGGGGAGGTCAAAGAGCCAGTCATTGAGTTCCTGTTAGA